>NC_033634.1:5142922-5379919 GCF_001540865.1 Ananas comosus | reverse complement strand
TATATATCTTCTCTTGGAAAGGTCATCATGTAAGGCCAAGCGCTTGGTTCTATTAGGTTTTCGGCTCTTGGATAAAGTGATTTGTTATGATGATAGATAAGTGCAAAATTTATACTTTATGAATTGTATCTCTCTCTGTATATATAAATATAGCGGCGATTGCTTATTTACCCCTCAAAAGTTTTCGACTTTTTGATTTACCCATCGTAGAAGGCTAATATTGAAAATACCCTTTTCACGTTCCAACCTATTTCAAAGATACCCCTAGAGTTAAATTATGTTAATGAATTGTTAGCAACAACTGTTATTTATATGAAATTACTATTTTGCCCTTTCATATATATACCCTTCCATCATCACCGACTTTTCTTATTTACCCTTAAGTTAGAGATAGAAAAAGTATTTTGATTCTTGGTCTTTTCAAATATACCCTTCTACCATCACTAACATTTCTTATTTGCCCTTAAATTAAGGGTAAAATAGGTATTTTGATTTTTTTAAATTCTAGTAAATATTTAAACTTACGTTTAACCCAAATTAACTTATGGGTTGTAACTGCAGGGGTATTTTAGAATAACGGGGGAACATATGAGGGGTATATTGGAAAGAAAAAAAAATATCCATAAATAAGATATTTTTGAAGTTTTGAGAGATATATAGGCAATTATCTCATAAATGTACATAAGCTTATCTCTCTGCATTCTAAGTTACCATTCATTAACACAATGAAGACAACCTTGCACCCACGTCCCTCTCCTCCTCCTCCTCCTCCTCTATGGCTTACATAAAAGTCGCGAATTTCACTGCCGACTCCTGCCCTATTACCCTTCTCGGGAGGTTCAACTTCGCACCTCGCTCAAGCGCTATCTCCGTCCCTGTCTCTAGCATCACCTTCTCTCCTTCCATACTGTTAAACTAGCAAGAATCCCATAACGACCGTTAAAAATTGTCAATTTGGAGATCTTTTGATCGTATAGTAAATGATGTCAAAAATTATAAAATTTGATTTCTAGAAGCTTTAAATTCTTTAGATAATGTTTCATGGTATAAATCATCGATTTAAAAGCTTATCATCAAAAACGACTTATGAGTACAAAGCCGATCGTACTCATAAGAGTATAGTAGCCGGACTCTCTCTCTTTCTCTCTCTCTCTATTATATATATATATAGAGAGAGAGTTGGACTGGGCTACTATTAGTAGCAAAATCCCATTGTTGCTACCAGTTTTTTAGCCTTTGGATCAACTCTTTTCATTATCTCTAACCATTGGATTAAATACTATAACCCAGTGGGGACCACTCAACCCTATGGGGACCACTCAACTCTAACCGACTAATATCATCCTGACCCTACAATTTTTCATCCAAGGGTTAAAAACTTGATAGCAAAAAGAGCGTTTTACTATTAATAGTATTCCAGCCTAATTCTATATATATATATATATATATAAAGTAGGGCCTTTATACTCCTATGAATATAGAGCTCTTTGTACTCATAAGTTATTTCAATGATAGAGAATCGACAATCCACACCATTAAATATGATTTAGAGCATTTGAAACTTGTAGAAAATAAATTTCGTAATTTTTTTGAAATTATAGTGAAATCCATCAAGTGGGCATAAAATGAATGGTCAAAACTGAACGACATCCTATAAATGGATGACCAGATTCTTCAACTAAGATCATAGTTATTGATCTTTATCTAAATAGTGAATAGAATTTTTTATCAAAATTTCAACCAATTTTGATTTTTTACAATGTTAAACTAACAAGCATTCTGTACCGGCCGTTAAAAGTTATCAATTTTAAGATTTTTTATATCGTAAGGTTAGTGATGTCGAAATTATGAAATTTTATGTTTAGAAGTTTCAAATTCTCTACATCATTTTTTACGGTATGGATCGTCGATTCGGAAATTCTAATATTGAAAAATGACTTATGAGTATGAAGATGATCATATTCATAAGAGTATAGTCACCGGACTATCTATAACTCTATATAATCCCCAAAAAGAATCCACGAGGCAAACCCACCTTCAAGGTTGGGAGTGGGCTCCATCTTCAAGTTTGCTCTCCCCGGCCTTTTATCTTCCTTTAACCGTTTCTCTTCCCCATGTGACAGTTTCTCTTCCCCATATGACCATTTCTCTTTCCTATGCGACCGTTTTTCTTCCCCATAGTGGTTGGACATTCATGTTCTTCCTCACACGATCGTTTCTCTTTTCTATGTGACCGTTTCTCTTCTCCATATGTTGTGGTTTTTCTTCTACTTTCTTCCTTGCCGTTTTCTTTATTATCTTGCTTTTTTCAATGTAGATTCACCAAAAGGTGGAGTGGTGATTGATTGATCTAATGCTTTCTTCAGCGCGATCCGAGTCAAGGGCGCCAATGCCGTCTGCTCCTCCCTCTACGTCGATCCTGATCTCCTTCGCCACACCACTATCCACGACCTCCTCTTTACACTCCACATCACCGTCGTAAATGACTGCGTCGAGGTCTGCTTCGTTTAATCGCTTCTTTCTCTCTTTTGTGATTTTTTTTTTTTTTGTTGGAGATGAAGGAAATGGGAGAGTTTCCGAAGATGCAGGGAAAGAGAGAGGAGAAGAGTTGGTGGATATAATGGGTGGTGTACTGAAATCCGTAGTCTAGAATGAGAATAAGGTTCCTGGCAATGTCGGTGGCAGTGGCGGCGACGCAGCCTTTTGCGATTGCAGCAGTATAGGACTCTACCATTAATAGAGGTTAGAGGTGAGGGTTAGCATTCCGACGCGCCAATCGCCCCATTCACGACACCTTCTTTATTTCTATTGATGAATACTTTTTATTTTTTATTGGTAGCTCCTATAGTTTCTACCTGCTGTGAAGCGCGGGTCTTTTCACTAGTATATATAAAGCTAGGCTCTTGTGCTGTCAAAAGTATGGAGGCCTCCTTATTTGTAAATTGTTTTCAATAATGGACATTCAAAGCGGCAATCAGTTTAGTTGAACATGACTTATAAAGTTTGGAATTATCTAGAAACCAAATTCATAATTTTTTGACTTCGTTTGCCTAGTAAACGGATAGCCTCAAAATGAATGGTCAAAATAAAAATTTCATAAAAAATAGTGATAAAAGGCTCAAATTCCAAATTGGAAGCGTTGATCTTGCTCATGATGTTAAGTAAAATTTTTTTATTCAAGTTTCACGTAATTTGGATTGTTTTATATTGTTGAACTTACAAATATGCCACATCGGTCATTAAAATAGTTCTTTTTGAGACCTTTTGATCATTTGGTAAATGATGCTAAAAAATTATGAAATTTGATTTCTAAAGAATTCTAATAGTGTAAATCATGCCTAATGGAGTCGATCATCGAATCAGATGTCCTATTATCGAAAATAACTTATAAGTATGGAAGCCTCCATGCTTTTGAAATCACAGATGTACCATAAATATAGAATTAGGCTACTATACTACTAATAGTATCAAGTGCTTGGTGTTATTAGATTTTCGACTCTTGGATTAAAAAGATGTGCGGTTAGGATGATAGTAATCTCCTAGGTTCGCTACTATACTATCGATAGTACCAAGCCTTGGTACTATTGAGTTTTTTACCATTAGATCTACTTTTTGATCATTTCCACCCATTAGATTATACTATTAAACCAACCACCCATTCAACCCTAGAGGGGACCACTATCATCCTAACCGCACATCCTTTCATCCAACTATCAAAAACTCAATAGTTCCAAGGGCTTGGTACTATTGATAGTATAGTAGTATAATTCTCTCTCTCTCTCTCTCTCTCTCTCTCTCTCTCTATATATATATATATATATATATATATATATATATATATATATATATAGAGTGCGGCTAGTATGCTCATGGAAGCACGGAGGCCTCCGTGCTTCCAAGTTGTTTTCGATGTTAGGACTTTCGAATTGACGATCGGCTCCGTTAGACTTGATCTAGAGTATTTGAAGTACCTAGAAAATAAAATTTGCGATTTTTCGATATCATTTGCCTAGTGATCGAAGGGGCTCAAAATCAACGGCTAAAAATAAAAATCTCACAAAATGTGATGATATGACATGAAAAATTTAGATCAAAGATATTGATCTTATTTTATATAGTATAAAGAATTTTCTATCAAAATTTCACGTGATTTGGATATTTCTACACCGTTAAACTTGCAACCGGCTCACTACGGTCATTAAAATTATTGATTTTGAGCCACTTTGATTACTAGGCAAATGATATCGAAAAATCACAAAATTTATTTTCTAGGTACTTCAAATACTCTAGATCAACTCTAACGGAGCCGATCGTCGATTCGAAAGTCCGAACAGCGAAAACAACTTGGAAGCATGGAGGCCTCCGTGCTTTCATAAGCATACCAGCCCACTATATATATATATATATATATATATATATATATATATATAGAGAGAGAGAGAGAGAGAGAGAGAGAGAGAGAGAGTAGGGCTAGAATACTTTTACAAGTATCACCCAAGTGATACTTGTGTGTTTTTAGCCATTGGATCTACTTTTTGATTACTAATAGTCCTTGGATCAAACACTATTCCACCTACCACCACCTACCACCACCTACCATCATAATCTCAACCTTACATCTCTCCATCCAAGGGCTAAAAACACACAAGTATCACTTGGGTGATATTTTTACAAGTATTCTAGCTCTACTATATATATATATATATATAGAGTAAGGCTACTATGCTATCGGAAGCACGGAGCCTTCCGTGCTTCCAGCTCGTTTTTGATGTTGCGACTTTCGAATCGTCGATCGGCTCCGTTAAACTTGATCTAGAGTATTTGAAGTACCTAGAAAATAAATTTTATGATTTTATGATATCATTTGCCTAGTGAACGAAGGGGCTCAAAATCAACGGCTGAAAATAAAAATCTTACAAAATGTAATAATATGACATTAAAATTTTAAATCAAAGATATTGATCTTGTTTTATATAGTATAAAGAATTTTCTATCAAAATTTCACGTGATTTGGATATTTCTACACCGTTAAACTTGCAAACGGCTCACTACGGCCATAGAAATTTGTTGATTTTGAGCCCATTCGATCACTAAGCAAATGATATCGAAAAATAATAAAATTTATTTTCTAGGTACTCCAAATATTCTAGATCAAGTTTAACGGAGCTGATCGACGATTCNCTATCCAATGGTTAAAAATTCAAAAGCACCACCTCCTTGGTGCTTTTGAGAGTATTAATTCTAGCTCAACTCTCTCTCTCTCTCTCTCTCTCTCTATATATATATATATATATATATATATATATATATGAGTAGGAATACTATACTCTTATGAGTAGTAGGCCCTTCGTACTCATAAGTTGTTTGATGATGGGGTTTCCGAATCGATGATCCACTCCGTTAAATATGTAGAGTATTTGAAACTTCTAAAAAATAAATTTCGTAATTTTTCGAAATCATAATAAAGTCCATCAAGTGGGCATAAAATGAACGGTCGAAATCGAACGACGTCCTAAAAATGGATGATCGGATCCTTCAATTTAAGATTGGAGTTATTGATCTTTATCTATGTAGTGAATAGAATTTTCTATCAAAAATTCAACCGATTTTGATTTTTTTTCACCGTTAAACTAACAAGTATCTTATACCGGCCGTTAAAAATTATCAATTTTGTGAGCTTTTGATCGTAAGGTAAATGATGTCGAAAAATTATGAAATTTGATTTCTAGAAGTTTTAAATACTTTAGATAATGTTTAACGGTATGGATCGTCGATTCGGAAGCTCTATCATCGAAAATAATTTATGAGTACGAGGGCAATCGTACTCATAAGAGTATAGTAGCCGGACTCTATATATATATATATAGGATTAGGCTACTATACTATTAATAAACAAATTGTTGCGCTATTAAATTTTCGGCCATTGGATAAAAGAACGTGCGGTTAGGATGACAGTGGTAGTATGATCTAAAGGGTAAAAATGGTCAAAGGGGTAAATTTAAAAACAAAATATTTGGTAGCACCATGAGCTTGGTGCTGTTGATACTACTGTAGCCGGATTCAATTAAGTTTGAAGATAAAAGTTCAAAAAAAAAAAAAAAAACACAAAAGGGAAGTTCTAATCAAACATAAAATTTGAAAAAAAAAGATCCATTTCTTTAAGAAGGCCCACCAGCCCAAAGTTTAATCCCTCATACTTTTCCACTTTCCAGCGCCCAGACTGCATGTCACCTAACGGCTACAATTACCCGCCCTTTCTGCCGGTCTTCCCCGACGTGCACTGCACCCGCACCGCCATCCTTCCTCTCTCTCTCTCTCTCTCTCTCTCTTTCTGGACATTTCTCTTTCTCTCTCTTTTTCTTTTTCCGTAGCAGCGCCAGCTAAAGCCGCGATGAATCAGTACTGTATATTCCCCCCCACATGTTCCGGAGAGGGCCTCCCTTTCTCTCTCTCACTTTTCTCTCTCTTCTTTTTTTAGCAAGAAAAAAGAAGCTCCCATACCCACATCATCATGGCCACCACCACCACCGCACCCCTCCTCCCCCCTCTCTCTCAATAGCGAAGAGAGAGAAAGGGAGCCTATTATTCTCTCTCTCTCTCTCTCTCCATTGTCCCCCTCTTTCGGTTCTAGAGAGAGAAAGAGAGAGGGTGTAGAGAGAGAGAGAGAGAGAGAGGGAGGAGAGATGATGTTGCAGAGGGCGGCGAACAACGCGTACTCGTGGTGGTGGGCAAGCCACATTCGGACCAAGCAATCCAAATGGCTCGACAACAACCTCCAGGGTTTGTTTCCTCTTTTTTTTTTGGAATTTTTTGGGATTTTTTAACCCTATTAATCTAATTAGTTCGTCGGTTTTTTCTTGAATTAGGGTTACTCGCAATCGCTCTTTGTTCAATCTTGTGTGGATTGATTCGGATTGTTTGATTTGATTCGATTTGGAGTAATCTTGGCGTAGTTTAAGATTGCGAATTGAGATTGCTGGATATGAAGCAGATGAGCATAGTTTCCTTTCTTTTTATGCCAATGTTGAATTCTTTTCAAATAGTTAATTGATTTTATAGGATTACGATTTTCGCTATTTGGGTACTAGTCTCTTTGTGATCTTTGTGCCGATCCTAATCATGGGCCAAGATATGTAGGGATTCGTTATATTTCATGTGTTTTGAAGCATAATTTTAATTATCAAAGTTACAAAAAGAGAGAGATTTGTAGTTTGCAGCGCAGATAGAAAGAATATTACCTTTGGTTGCCTTAATTTACAAACTAATTAATATACTTGGATTTGTTGTTTAAGAGAAAGGATTTGTCGTTTAAGAGAAAGGATTTAAGTATCTGTCAGCACGGGCCATATTTATCTTGCCGTATCATGCCATTAAATATCGGCACGATACAGCTCCCCTACCGATGACACAACTTAAAACTCTCTTTTCTCGAAATTAGTATGTAATTTTAATAAGCAATTAGAATATTTTGTTGCTACAGAAAATAAATATTTTATGTCATTATATTTCGGCACACATATATTTTTTGTGACCGACACGCATCGGTACAACCCAGCACGCACCATACTATATCGTGCCGGCAAAAAGGTTTTGGCATGACCCCGTATCATGGTACTTAAATCCTTGCTTAGAGTTTGCAAAATCATAAACCCGAAATTTTATGGCACAAGGTGATTTGAAATGATGGTTGCAGTACTAATTTATCTTATAGTGTACCATTCAAGTTGAACAATGGTAATAACTAAGCCTTTAATCGAAAATAGGTCCAGCTTTTCCATTTAGCTCTGTTTTAAGCAAGATTCTCTAATAATAAACAGAGCATTTCTCGCGTCCTTCTTCTCTTTACGTGCACTTTTTTTTTTCTTCGTCTTTCTCCTCTATCTTATGTTACCTTTCAAAGGAAAAAGAAAACCATTTCTTATTTTATCTTTTCAATAGGCCTTAGTATTATCATTCATCTTTATCTGTTTCGTAACATAACCATGAAAATTTCTACTTATGCTGTATGACACTTAAAAGAAACAAACAAACGAAGAAAAGAATCATCTAATTAGGTCCCGGAGCTGGTTATGCTTATGTGCTGTATCGAATAATCACCATTCATTTTGATTATGTAACAACTGAAAGAGGCAACTCTCCCTCTCTCTTTAATAGAACATTCTAGAATGCTCTATCCCTTTCCAATTCTCTACTAGCTAATGGAGCATTGTAGAAAACTCTAGGAACAAAGTGCTCTCTACTTGCTAATAGAGCACTTTAGTGAGTTCTAGAAGCAAGTACTCTAGAATATTCTAGAGTGTTTATGTAGGTAGGTTGGAGGCCTATAAATAGGTGTGAGGCCTCCACACCAAGTGTGAGTGAGTGTGAGGTGGTGTGAAAGAGTGGGAGTATGTAAGAGTGAGAGTAAAGAGTGAGATATAGTGAAGTAAGGATGTGAGTGGTGGTGTGAGGTGAGGAAGTGTTGTGAGGTGTAGTGTTAGTAGTGAAGTAGTGTGTGAGGTTTGTAGTCTTTTGGGTGTATGTGAATGAGAGTTATTTTGTGTGTATGTGAATGAGAGTTATTTTGTGTGTAATAAAAAGAGTTTTATTATTAGTCTAGTACGCCAATACTCTACAATTTGGTATTAGAGCCAGATTGTAGGAAATATTCTGCTAGTTAAATCGGTGAAATTCTGCCAGTCCAGGCAGTTAAATACCGATATAAGCAGAGATTCTGCTGGTGCATAGTCTGGTCTGGGACTGTGAAGTTGGTTAGTCTGGGACCAGACTTATTTGGTTGACTGCTGGGCAATCACCAAGTCACTATGGCAAATCTTGCTGGTACAACTAGGGGAATTAAGAAGCTAAATAACCATAATTATGGTTATTGGCAAACCTGCATTGAGTCTTACCTACAAGGGTAGGATTTGTGTGAGGTAATTGGTGGTGCTGAAACAACTCCACCACCAAAGGAGAATGCAGAGGTGTTCAGAAAGTGGCGTATCAAGGCAGGGAAGGCGATGTTCGTTCTGAAGATGACAATCGAAGAAGAGCTGTTGGAGCATATCAAAGAAGCAGATACACCCAAGGCTGCATGGGACACCCTCGCCTCGTTATTTTCAAAGAAGAACGATGCTCGACTTCAACTTCTGGAGAATGAGCTGATGACGATATCTCAGGGTAGCATGACGATTAACTAGTACTTCATGAAGGTAAAATCTCTCTACCGTGAAATTTCCCAATTAGATCCAGAGTCAAAAATTAGTGACTAGCGGATGAAGAGAATTATTATTCACGGCCTAAAACCCGAATATAACGGGTTCATTACTGCTGTTCGAGGATGGCTCACTCAACCAACGTTGGTGGAGCTAGAAAATTTATTCGCTAATCAGGAGGCCCTAGCCAAACAAATGGCTGGAGCCTCAGTGAAAACTGAAGAGGAGGCACTCTTCAGCAGTAGAAGAAAAGGTCGAGCAACAGGAGGGCCAAGAAATGTGAAGCCGCTGAAGGAGTTCAGTAGGGCAAAACAAAGGTCGGGAGAGAGCCACCTTACAGAGGGAGTCCACAACCAGAAGGAGCAAAATACCTGGCAGTTTAAAGGCGACAAACGGCGAAGCGGAGAGTGTAACAATTGCAGCAAGAAAGGACACTTCGCCCGAGACTGTTGGCATAAGAAGAAACAAGTACAAGGCAATATGGCAACGCCAGGTGCTAAGAAGGAAAAGCTACCAAAGCAGGTACCAATATATGCATTAACAACAATAGAAAATCCAAGAGAGGTGAATTACAGTACAGATTGGATCATCGACTCTAGATGTTCCAATCATATGAGCGGTGATAAAGACAAGCTAATCAGCACAACAGAATATAAAGAAGGAAGAGTAGTGGTGACAGCTAACAACTCGAAGTTGCCTATCACCCACATAGGAAAGACAATCATCACACCCCGATTCAGCTCACATCAAGTACAACTACAGAACGTTTACCATGTCCCAGGTATGAAGAAAAACCTCTTAGCAGTATCACAACTGATTGCATCGGGCAATTATGTAGTATTTGGGCCACAAGATGTCAAGGTCTTTCGCAGTCCCAAGATATCTGGTATACAAATCATGGAAGGAAAGAAAGTAGAGTCTATATACGTAATGTCTGCAGAATCATCATACATAGAAAAGACTCGAAAAAGTGAGACTGCTGATTTGTTGCATGCAAGACTGGGACATGTGGGCTATCACAAACTGAAAATCATGATGGAGCGCAGTATGCTTAAGGGTTTACCTCAACTTGAAGTACGAGGAGACACAATCTGCGCAGGATGCCAGTTTGGTAAGGCTCATCAACTTTCCTACACTGAATCCAAATATAGAGCCAAGGTACCGCTGGAGCTCATGCACTCTGATGTTTTTGGACCAGTCAAGCAAACATCAATTACGGTATGCGCTACATGATGACGTTTATTGATGACTACTCGAGGTACGTCTGGGTATACTTTATTAAAGAAAAATCTGAAGTGCTGCAAAAATTTAAAAAATTTAAAGAAAAAGTTGAACGCCAAACCGGTTATAAAATACGATGCCTGCACACGGATAATGGAGGTGAATATACTTCAGCAGAGTTCTCAGCTTATCTGCGAGAGTGCAAAATAAGGAGACAACTTACGTGTCCATGCACTCCGCAACAAAATGGTATAGCTGAGAGAAAGAATAGACATCTAGCAGAAACTTGCTGAAGCATGCTGCATGCAAAGAATGTGCCAGGCAGATTTGGGCAGAATGTATGAGAACAGCAGCACATGTCATCAACCGGCTGCCGCAACCGAAGTTAGGATTCATCTCACCTTATCAAGTACTATGGAAAATCAAACCCACAGTAAGTTATTTTCGAGTTTTTGGATGCGTGTGCTATGTGTTCGTACCGGACCATCTTCGAAGTAAATTCGACAAGAAGGCGATACGATGTATCTTCGTCGGGTACGACAGTGAAAGAAAAGGGTGGAGATGTTGTGACCCAACAACCGGTCGTTGCTATACATCGAGAAATATTGTGTTTGATGAAGCATCATCCTGGTGGTCCTCGCAAGAAGTGATACTACCAGATAATAAAGAGATAGAAATCAAGCTACAAAAAAAGCTTGGAGAACAAGAACAAGAAGGAGAAAAGGCTGTGTCAGAGCAAGAAGAAAGCGGTCAACCTTCAATAGAGCCAACCGGTGACGAGTAGCAACTCCAGAAGTCTCCAGAACCCTGGCGAATTGGCGTACATTATCAAACCCCGGGAGAAGATCGATCGAGCCAACTTGAAGATACAGGTACACAGTCACGAAGATCTTCTAGGCAAAGAAAACCTAATCCTGAGTATGCAAATGCTGCTCTCGCCGAAGAAGAAGAGACTCCAAAAAAGCCGACCTCCTACGAAGAAGAAGTTACAAGCAAGGAGTGGAGGAACACGATGGACGGAGAGATCCAGGTGCTGAAGCAGAATCAAAATAGAAGAGCAAATAGCCAACATATTCACCAAAGGACTAAGCACCGCAAAGAAGAGTTCCGAAGCAATTAGGAATGCTCAGCAGAGCAACATTAAGAGAGAGTTAGAGTTGAGGGGGAGTATTGAAAGAGGCAACTCTCCCTCTCTCTTTAATAGAACATTCTAGAATGCTCTATCCCTTTCCAATTCTCTACTAGCTAATGGAGCATTCTAGAAAACTGTAGGAACAAAGTGCTCTCTACTTGCTAATAGAGCACTTTAGCGAGTTCTAGAAGCAAGTACTCTAGAATATTCTAGAGTGCTTATGTAGGTAGGTTGGAGGCCTATAAATAGGTGTGAGGCCTCCACACCAAGTGTGAGTGAGTGTGAGGTGGTGTGAAAGGGTGGGAGTGTGTAAGAGTGAGAGTAAAGAGTGAGATATAGTGAAGTAAGGGTGTGAGTGGTGGTGTGAGGTGAGGAAGTGTTGTGAGGTGTAGTGTTAGTAGTGAAGTAGTGTGTGAGGTTTGTAGTCTTTTGGGTGTATGTGAATGAGAGTTATTTTGTGTGTAATAAAGAGAGTTTTATTATCAGTCTGGTACGCCAATATTTTACAACAACTTAAGTCATCTAATTAAACTAAATCATAAGTTTCCTCTTTATAAATCGTATGTACCAATTCCGGTATTTCTAAAAGCTATGTGTGGAGGCAATTGCTAATCTTTATAATGTCCTATATTGAAAGGTGGATTTTGTGAGTTGCTAACTGTTCTTTATCGTTCTGTAATACATTTGACTGAAGCACTAATATTTTCCGACAATTTCATGCTGCTACTGTATTTTAGCTACTATCTTCTTTCTTTTTCTTTTCTTTTTTCCTGACGAACATATTAGGAAATTGGATTATGCCTTGATTATCCGATTTGGATAAAGGTGTACTGTGATAATGTTTTCTAGCTACAGCACAAGTTCTTTTTCAGCAAAAGAGAAACCAAGTCTAGGGATTTCTCCTTTTCACCGGAATCAAATGCGCGTCATCTGTCATCTGGTCCTTGCCAGTATACAGAGTTTTTTGTCTAGCCTATGATAACAACATGGCTTTGGTAAAAATAGATTATGTTCTAATGTTCACATAAATGGACAAAGGGTTGTGATTGGTCTACCACATCTCTACAATTAAGTTTAAGCAAAGAATGGTCTACAGCACAAGCTCTTCTGGTTTTTTTTTTTTTTTTTTTTGGTTAAGCAACTCTGCATTTCCGAATTATCTTTTTTCCGTTTGTCAATGATTCTGTTTACCTTAGGTTATTTTCATTTCTTAGCATCAGAATATTATTACATGTAGCCATGTACAAACTACCGAGTGGGGAGACTTCAGTATTCTACCTGTGTATATATATCACATTATTTCGCAAATCCATGGTGCATATCTCGCCAGAATATCTAACTTTCTTAAACATAAATTAATACATTAATACATCTTGGATGCTTCTAGTGTTCTTATCTTATATGCCGCCAGAGGAGTTGTGATACCTCATAGAGATGAATCTTGTTGCCAGATAGAGACCTTTCATTTTCTATTAGTGAGAAAGTTCCTTTTGTTAAAAATTTCAACCTTACAATTCTTTTTCCCTTAACAAAAATATTTATAGATACATACATTTACAGTGTGTTTGGTTTTTTTTTCCTTTTCTCTTTCCTGTTATGTTCAGAGATGGAGGAAAAGGTGAAGCATATGCTCAAACTGCTTGGAGAAGAAGCTGATTCCTTTGGTAAAAGAGCAGAAATGTACTATAAAAGGAGGCCGGAAGTTATAGTTGATGTTGAAGAAGCCTACAGGGCATATAGAGCTTTAGCTGAAAGATATGATCATATATCAGGAGAGCTTCACAGAGCCAACCACACTATAGCGACCGCTTTTCCTGACCAAGTCCAATACGCATTACTTGAGGAAGAAGATGACAATTTACCTAAAGCAATCACACCCATCGATTCAAGTAAAATTAATAAACCTACAGTCGAGGGCTTAATAAAGAGGAGAAGAGAATCCCAAGCAGCCATAAAGGAGAAACAGGGTAGAAAAGGCAGTCCTCAGATGAGCAAAGAGAGAGCGCAAGAAGAGATAAACCAGCTTCAGAAGTCGATATTAGTTCTTCAGACCGAGAAGGAATTCGTAAAAAATGCATATGAGAGTGGAATTGCAAAGTATTGGGAGATTGAGAAGAAGATCAATGATATGCAAGAGGAGGTCTGTTATTACCAAGATGAGTTTAATGCGAGTGCCATTATCAACGATGATGAGGCACGAGCTTTGATGACAGCTTCTGCACTTAAGTCTTGCGAAGAAGCCATTTTAAGCTTAAAGGAAGAGCAAAAGAAGTCGATTGAACTGGCGAGTGTAGAGAAAGAAAGAATTATGTCAGCTAGAGAGAAACTCAATGCTCTCAATGTTGAGTTTGGTCAATCCCCAATTAAATTCAATGAAGTTTTGGAGGGGGATAATAGTGTTGAGAAGGAAGAAAATTTCTCTCTAAAAAATGAGAAAATTGAGTTGGAATCAATTTGTGAGAAATTAATGAAGCACTTTGAGATGAATTCTGATAGCTCGGTCGAAGAAATTGCGGGAAAAATCGACGAACTTGTGAGTAAAGTTGTGAATTTGGAGCTCACTGTCTCAACACAAACTGCACAGATAAATCAGTTAAGTTCAGAAAATAGTGAGCTTGAAAAAAATTTACAAAATTTAGAGGAAGAGAAGACGGTTCTTATTAGCGACTCAAATGAACTGACTGGCCGATTAAAGAAAGTAGAAGAAGAGCTGAAAAAGGTTCAAACTCTGGCACGTTCTGTCGAGGATGAAGCAAGGAATATTCGTACGAATATTACTGAAGTCTGTGATGATTTTAATGATATTTCAGAAAAATTGCAGACTTCAGTTTTGAAGGAAGGAATAGAAGCTGCGGAGATCAGTGAGATAAAGGAGGATGTGGCGGAAGCGAAAAATCAAAATGTGCAAGAGCAGATTGATAGTTCTAATCTTGATATTGAACCGAAAATGGGTTTCAATACTGAATTTGATACAAAAGTTCAACTTGAGCAGGAAAACTCATCACACGAAGGTCAAAAGATTCCTCTCAATGATTCAGAAATCAAACAGGGCATCGGAAAAGGAGAAGAAATTCGAGATCAAGACTCATCAAAAGAATTTAATCTTGTTTCTCTTGGTGCTTTGGAATTGGCTTCAATGGATTCATCAAATGGTTCAGAAAAGGTCTCTGACATAAAAGATGAAGAAAAAGTCGGAGAAAAAGAATCACACGAAAAAGCAACACAAATTGAAGATCACGAGCTGAGCTGGCAACAAGTCCTTTTAGATGGACTGGAAGGTAGAGAAAAGATATTACTAAATGAGTACACTTTGATTCTTCGGAATTACAAAGAAACAAAGAGGCGGCTTACTGAACTAGAAAACAAAAACCAAGATGATCTTTGTGAGACAAACGAACTTGTAAGGAAATTAAGAAATGCCAATACTTTAAAGGATGAAGAGATTCAATCACTTAGAGAACTCTTAAGCTCTTCAAATATGCATTCTGATGTGGTTACAAATGTAATTTCTGATAAAATTGAAGCCTCTTCTGACCCCCATAGTTCTGAGAAATTAAAGGATATAAATGCAAGTACCATCCATGAAACAGATGACTCCAATAATTCACCTACTGAAGAGAAGTTAAGAAGGGAAATTGATGCAATTTTAGAAGATAACTTGGAGTTTTGGTTAAGATTCTGTGCGTGCTTCCACCGAATTCAAGGACTGAAGAAGAGACATCAAGAATTACGAGGTGACATTGAAAGATTGAAATATGACAAGGCTCAAATGTCAAATAATGGTGAATTGACTGATCCTGCCACTGATTCTACGCTACTTGAAAAGAGGCTAAGAGCGCTTAAGACAGATCTTCGAGTGTGGATAGAACAAAATGAATTGCTCAAAGGGGAATTGAAATTTAGATATTTATCTCTTAACAATATCCAAGAGGAGATTAAAGAAGCTTTAAATGCAAGTATAGAAAAAGGAGTACAGTTTAGTTCATATCAAGCTGCAAGGTTTCAAGGAGAAGTACTGAACATGAAGCAGGAGAATGACAAAATTTCAAGTAAATTACAAGATGGGTTAGATCATATGAGCGAAATTCAAGCAGAAATTGAGAAGAGCTTATCAAAGCTAGATGAGAATTTCAGTTTGTCTATGTCGAGAAACAACAATTATGGCCAATTTAAGCATTACCCAACAAAGACTAGAGTACCATTGAGGACTTTTCTATTTGGGAATAAGCCTAAGAAAAGATCTCTCTTTTGCTGTGTCAATCCGACTCTTCAGAAAAAGAATAGTGATTTAAAATCTGGGTCTTGGCACTAATTTGGTTTAGGTAATTCTTGTGCTATTATATTTAAATTGTATTTTGTTTAACTTGATTGGAGGTCCTTGCTGAAGAGTTGTTTTAGTATAGCTGTTCGGAAGAGTACAAAGAGGATTTTTTTTTTTTTTTTTCTATAAATCTTCTAAACGGCATATCAGTGTGACCTAAGCAGAAACTTGAAATTGGAGCATCTGCTTTTGGTGCCTAAGAGCTCATTTCAATTTCCGCTGCAACAAAAGCTCTAGACTTTTTGTCTGTCAACGCCTAGTTTCTGAAAGTACTTTTACAGAAGCCAGGCCAAAATAGGTACTAAGTAACTTTTAACTCTTTTTTTAATTTTGTGCGCTTAAATACCATGGTATAACTCTAAATTCATTGAGCAGGTCTACATGGTAAAAATCAGGCGAAAAGATGGAATGGCGAATGAACTCATTGATAACATTTGGCTACAGTTACATTGATGATGTCTTGGTTAGTTTCAATTATTTCTGTTTCGACTTATGGGGCTTCGCACTGGAATCATCTTTCATTCGAGATGGATTTATTTTCTTTTTCATGTTTTAGACCCATCATTAACTACCCAATATTTATTTATTTTGGGTGGTAAACATTTTAGCTACTGCAAATATATACTTGGTTTGGCGCTTGTATAATAATGGTATGGAATGTTCAAATATATCACTCTACTACAGCTATGAGTTATTGTATTCTGATTCGCACTCGTCATGAGATGATCTTTTACTAATTCCTTGGTTTCAGAGTAAAAGACATGGACAAAGTATTAATAGGTTGTGGATTATGTTTTTCTTTTTCATTTTCTTTGTTTTGTATTTCTCACATTAGGGAATAATTTCATGTTGTTTTGTTCAATTTTTGGTCGAGTTACAATCGGAGGATTGGTGACGCTCATCTGAAACACTAGTAAGGGTTTCAAAACTTCAATTATTGTCACATAAGTACTGCTGGAGTGGCTTTTGAAAGCACAAAATTAACTTGTGGTAAAAAGAAAGTTCTGGAGCTTTTGCTGTGGTAAGAAGCTGCAATGCGATGGTGGTGATTGGTGAATGCTCTAATTTGGAGGCATTGCTTCTGCTACAGTAAGAAGCTGTTAGAGAAATTCTCTTTATTCTGCAGCAGCATCATGTTTGTTTGAAAGGCTTGAACATAACTGATCTCGAAGGCCGAACTGAAAATTGAACTGGAAAAGTTGTTATTTATGTGTTGACATGTTGATATTCAAGAGATGCTATTCTCACGGAAGAAGAGCTTGGTATTACATAAAAGAATTGAGTATTAGGTGCTGCTGGAGGTATTCTAATATTATCCTACTTTTTATCTAGGGATGTCAAGAGGTCGGATTTAGGGCAGATTTTTAAAACTCCGAATCTCACTATCAAACCTGAAACCCGAATCTGAATTCGAATACGACGGATTTTACAAAAATGTACATATCCAAATCCGAATCCAACCAAAAATGCGGAATCTGAACCCGAAACAATTATTTATCTTTATAATATTTTAAAACATATTAAATCTAAATTTTTAAAGTATAAATTTAAATACAAGCAGTAAATTATCAGGTATAAATATATGACAATTATTATGAAATTCCAGCAATCCGTTGTAGTCTAGCTGGTCAGGATATTCGGCTCTCACCCGAAAGACCCGGGTTCGAGTCCCGGCAACGGAATTTTTATTTTTTGTTTTTTAGTTAAATTGTTTAATTAAAAAAAGAGGGCAATTTCATGACTTTAAAAATATCATAGGTAACCGTCAAAACTTTGAAATATCATTAATACTCTCAAAAACTTTTTAAATTCTCATGAATATCCTTGCCATCATCCTCTATTTGCTTCGGTTAATGTTAATGAGATAAAATGATATTTCTGTATCTAATTATTGGTGAATAAAAGTGTATGAAGAACTCTCATCTGTAGGTCTATTTTAAAATGGACCCCTTCAACGGTATTAAATTTGGCCTCTTAATCGAGGGTTCCTTAACACTGCAAGTGTGGGATAATTAATAGCAGATTCTTGAGTCTACTAAAAGCCATGAAACTATAAATCTGATTCCAAATTAAACTTAAACAAATCTAGTATGTACCATGAATGACCACTTATCGGAGATAGTCCTACGGCAGGCCAGGCCTTTTGTGGCGGCAGACAATCACTATGCTCTTCGGGTTGACCAGGCACATGCTTTCTTATCCAATTTCTATAGCAATTTTTCTTGAATCCAATGATTAAGAAATTAAAGTGTCCGTATTGACGAGAGAGGGGTGCTTCATCGGCCTTATTCTATCAAGATCGAAATTACAAATTCTAGGACAACGGTGAGCAAAGAGTCATATGGAAGCGAGCGAGAAGTAGGTGATGCGGTGGCGAACATGTGGCAAGTAATGATATATCCCAAGTCAACACAGATCCCGTCAAAAATGATGGTGAGGAAGAAAAAGGTCCATATTTTGGACGGTTGTGTGATGACCGTCCTAAAGAAGAATTATTTTTGTTAGAAGAAAATTGGCGAAGCAATGCAGAAAGGAAAGATGCAAGCTATCTTCCTTAGAGGTGGATTGCTCGCGAAGAAAACAGCTTTGAACTTCCACCTCGGTGAAGTCCGAAAAGTTCCAAACATTAGTTTGGTAATAACGAACACTGTTATTAATAATAATTAAGATGAACACTGAGAAGTTGGATGTAAAAGTTCTTCTATAAAATACCATATCGAGTTGTATAGCAGCAAAACCTACGTACTCGGGTTATATAGATGACTTGAATTGTCTAGTGGTTACATACTATAGTGGTAGCTAGAACAAGGTTCATATGATATTTTAGAGCGTGATACGACCTATTGGGTGGGAGCTTCGTCATAACAAACATATCATACTATACGAGTGAAGGCCCGCGCTTCGCAGCGGGATATTTATACAAATTTTAAAATATTTTGAACAAATTTTTTTAATTTTATAATTTCTAAATTTAATTTTAAATTCCCAAATTCAAAAGTTAAAGAGAAAGAAAAATTAAAAAATTATTTAAATATGGAAGGATAAAAAAATTTGAAACTTAAAACACAATTTATTATATGTATTATTAATTAATTAATTAATTATATATTATATAACATTATTAATAAATTTAATTAATTAAATGTTAACAGTTAAATTTAAAATTTAAATATAAAAATATAAAATTCGAAAATTAAAATTTTAAAATCTCTCTCTCTCCCTCCCTCTCTCTCTCTCTCTCCCCCTGTGTCTCTCTTTCTCTCTGTTGCTCTCTCTCCCTCTTTCTCTCTCTTTCTCTTTCTCCCAGCGCCTCTCTTCCTCTCTCTCTTCCCCTCTCTCCCTCAGTCCCTCTTTCCACTTCCCCTCACCCAGTGCTCGCGTCATGCCCGCGCCCCGCATGCCCGCGCCGCGCCCCGCCCCGCGCGCCCGCGTCGCCCGCTCCCCACACCCCCGAGCCACACCCTGCCCGCGCCTGCGCCGCTCCTCCCCACGGCGGCGTCGAGCCCGGCACTCTTGCGCTACCTGTCCGCGCCCGTGCCCGCCCGCCCTGTTTGCCGCCTCGTGCCGGCGTCCGCCCCCCGCGCCCGCAAGGAGGCCTTTGGCCCGCGCCCGCGTTAGCGGCGGAGCTCGCCACTGCGCCGGCGCTCGCGGTCAGGTAAAGGAGAGAGGGGAGGAGAGAGAGAGAGACCGGGGGGGAGAGGAAAAGAGGGGAGATGGGTGGCGGGGGGGAGTAGGGGAGGGAGAGAGAGGGAGAGAACCGGAGAGGGGGAGAGGGAGAAGAAAAGAGTGGAAGAGAGAGGGGGGCCCACGCATCCGCCGGGCGCGGGTCGCGTGCATGGCGCGGGGCGCGCGCACACGCCTGGCGCGGGTCCCGCGCACATGGGGGAGAGAGAGAGCCGGAGGGGGGGTGTGGGGATCCCTGCTCTCTCTCTCTCTCTCTCTCTCTCTCTCTCTCTCTCTCTCTCCATGTCCCTCTCTCTCTCGTGCGACCGGAACCCCCCAAACGCGGGGGGATGTCTGGTCTCTCTCTCTCTCTCTCCCTTCATCTGTTCTCTCTCTTTCTTTCTCTCTCTCGACCGGCCCCCCCAAACGCGGCGCAGGACCCCCTCTCTCTCTCTTCCTCTCCCTTTCTCTCTTCCTCTCTTCCTCGCGAGCGCGGAGAAGCGGCCACGTCGGCCACAGTAAAACTCTCGATTCAATTTATATATAGATGTGCTTATCAACCAGTTAGTAGTGACATAAGTTCTGCCCTCTATATCATTATGTAAGCACTAACCTTTTTATTCTCTTGACTTAGAATTATGTTATGAAATAGAGGTCCGATGTAATTAACTTAGCATGTATCTCAGGATCATGAGAAAATACGATCTCATAGAACATACCAAGTGTTTGAATTGAGATAGATTAACATGAGGGACTGAACAAGATGTTCTAATAACACACCACGTAAACCTTATGACTTATTGTTTGGGTGGTTATCTCGGTTGTGCCATTTGAGATGATCATGAGTATGAAAAATTATTATAGGGTCGAGCCCTATTATTACGGAAGAGGGATTTATGATGCTTGATCCGGTGTGTATTGAAACGTCTAGGGCATAGACGAATTTAGTTAGTAATGTGCTATGTTAGTTGAGTGGTAACTTAATATAGCACTCCTACATTGCATTTTTTCGTTAAGTCGCATGCTCCATTATCCGTATGAAGAGTAGAATGTATGTGTAAGGAAGTGAATTCTCGAAATGCGAGAGTTGAACTTCGTGTAAAATCGACCAAGGGTCGTGTTGGTACGCTTCGGAAAGGCCGAAGATGTCGAATATGCAAATGCGAAAAGTGCATTGAGGAGGGGTCACGAGAACAAGCTGGAGCAAAATCTACAAACTACAGTTTTTGTACTCTTGGGGACCGGTCCCTCGGCCAGGGACTGGACCCCGTACGCGTAGGAATGGCAAAAGGCCTTCTGCGCGAAATCCTGCTCTCGGGGACCGGTCCCTCGGGCGAGGACCGGTCCCCGTACACGTGTAGGGCAGAGCAGAGGGCTCTGCGCAGAACTGTGCTCTCGGGGACCAGTCCCTCTGCAAAGGACCGAACCCCGTGCGCGTAAAGGGGCTGGCAGAGGACTCTGCGCGTGAGGCTGCTCTTGGGGACCGGTCCCTCCATAGGGAGACAGGTCCCCGCACCCGAAATCTGCCCAGTCTGGGCAGTGCACAAGAGGCAAATTGGAGGGGGTTTTTGGCTATTGTAGCAAGAGAGGGGTTAAGTGGGCATTTCCCCCTCTCTCTTTCTCTCATTTCCCTCCAACACACACACTCACACTCTCCCTCTCTCTCTCTCTAGAAAAAAAAGAAGGAGAAGAAGAAGAAAGAGAAGAAGAGGAAGGAGAAGAAGACCAAGGAGAGGATCTCCATTGCCATCTTCTTCCTTAGCTTGGAGTAGAAGCTTGGTAGAGGTAAGCTTCTATATCCTCTCATGGTAGCTCTCTAGGGTTTGAAGCTTTGACTCGAAATGGTTTTGGAGGAATCCTAGCATGCTAAATAGGTGATTAGAGCTTGAATCACAAGATTGTAGCATGAGATTTCTCATGAGTAGAAACCTAGGGTTCTAAAGAGGGGTTTTGCTCATGATGGGTTTTGATCTCAATTGAGCATGTCTAAACCAAATTGCTAGGTACTTTGACGCGTTGGCGAAGTCGGTTCGACGATTCGTCGAGGCTACGCAAAGGAATTGAGAAAAAAGGTGTTTTTGGCTTCGTTTCCGCCTGGAAGGCCGAGGAAGCGACCAAAAATCACAAAACTGGAGTCTAGACCTCTTGACATCACCAGAAGGTGGGGGGTATCCATCCCGAAGCAACCGGATTTTCTTTTATGTCTGAGTATATACATTAATCATGTACATTCATGTTGCACTTATGCATTATAGGATGTTGTATAGCATATTTCTATTTCCTTGCATGTTCCATAGTAGTGTAGCATGGAGAGCTTGACACAAGAACCTAGGGACATGAGAATTAGACTTATGACATATGAACCTATAATGGCAAGATAAGTGATGACATGAACTTGAGAAGACGTTGATAATGGACATCGAACTAGTGTAGTAGAAGCACTACGAATGATTGAACGAGTGGCATCTAAACTAGTTGAACACTGACTACAATTGATTGAACGAGTGGCATCGAATCTAGTGTAGTGGTCTATGGTGACATGAATCTAGGGATAGTAGTGTTCCCGGTTATTGGATTATGCATTTGCATCGGTGCGGTAAAGGCACTATGACCTTTGTAGACAGGGTATCCTCTTGTGGGGATTGGATCATACTCACTAATCTGTTTACACTTGAGGTGGTCGCTCCACTCAAGTAGTGGTCTCTGGAGTACTTCACCATAGGGGTAGACGTAGTTGTCCCGCAGACGGTCTCGGTGTGCGAGTGTAGCTTCTCCTCACCTATGAGATTGAGAGTGAGTAGGGGCGAACCTTCGGGTTAGCCGAGTGATTAAAGAAAGAGCATGAATAGCATAGTAGAATTGCATTCATATCTTGAGTAGACATAGTATATGTTAGCAGATTACATGACTATGTGACACTTACCTTCATAACATGATACTAGCATAATAGTAGAGTTATTGCAAAATGGACATTGCATGCATTGATTGACATCGAAGGCATGGTAGATTATTGTTGCAGCTCATATCTATCTATCTATCTATCTATCTGCTTATGCCTGCTTAGACCTAGTGGGAAGATCGGCGGAGTCGGCGGTCGAACCCACTGGGAACTATATTTATATAGTTCTCACCCCACTTTGTTGCACGGCCGAGTACGAGTTCGCCGGGCGAGGATTGCGGCAAGGGCATAGTGCGCTAGAGTAGATAGTAGATAGTAACTTTCCTATTTTGCATTAGAGTACCCTCATGTGCTAGAGATATATGATGTATTTTGGGAGCTATTTGTGTATATTGGAGATGAACTTGTATTACATTTTTGGAGATGGAAATATAATTAAAGGAAATTATGATGAATGGTTGTAATAGCTAGATTATCTCTCTTTATTCACTTGTACCGTATACTTGTATCTTGCTCTTACTTGTTAGCACTTGTGGTGCTTCGTATATGATCATGTATGTATATTAAGCATTTTCCTGAGCGCTTGATTGTACTTGATTTGTTGTTGAACCTTGGGCGGACGAGGGAAGTGCTGTCCGTTTGGCGTCTGTTCGATGTGCCCGAGCCGGACCAAATTGGTAGCGGTCTCGGAGCGTAACAATATGAGAGAAAATTGGCCATTGTGGCCAAGTGGGAGATTGGTTTTCTTTTTTTTTGAGAGATAGGTAGCACGCTACCCGCTTTGTTTATTTCATTTAGAAATAAACTTAGCTAGAAATGTGAATCAACTAGGATTCGAACTTGGGTCTTGGGAGATTGTTGCTATGTGGTGTGTCCACATTGGCTAGTTCTAATTCAATCCGATCCACATAAGATGTGAATTAGGATTTACCCTAATAAAATAAGGATAAGGATAAATTTGTATATTTGTTATTAGTTAAGAAGTGTATTTCCTAATGAATATCTATTATATCATTATAAATATTCTAATTCTAATATTTATGTTAGAATCAGGATATTTTAAAGGTTCTAATAATCTATAAATACTATTTTCTCTCGAATTTTGTACATTCGAATAAAACAGGAATTTCTTCTTCCTTTCCCTCTACGTTCTCTTTGGGCTTTACTCTAAAGTTCTCGGTTTTTTGGAGCACGGATAAAGAAGAGGACTCTAATAGCCATCTTCGCATCCGATCCGCAATGCATAGGAGAAGGCGAGATACATAGAAGATCCAAAAGTTACGTCGAAGATTCAAAAGCTACGTGGAAGATCCAGATGCATCACGACAAGAACGATTCAAAAAGAATAGTAAAATAAGCAACCTGATTCGATTTCGATACCTGCATATGTTAGCTATCTAGTTTGTAAGTTTTCGCTGTCCTCTAATTCCAACACAACTCTTCTCTATCGCATTTGTTATCTTTCAAAATTTCACCAAATCACCTCAAATACTTTCTAATCCCTTTCCATAGCCTTCATACACTTTAAATCTAATATTTAGTCGTCATTATCATTAATACTCTAAAGTTCAAAAGATCTCACCGAAATTCTAACTTTTGGGTCTATTTTCTCAATTACACTTTTTTGTTAACTCTTATGAAATCATTTTTCTAAATGACTTCACCAATTACCCCTCACCAAGAGTTCGCTCGTATGGCTTGGGTTCTATATGTTACAGTAAAAATCTTAAGATTTGATTTAGAGCAGCACTTAAATTTATATTAAATTTAGTATGAATACGGCAGAGGCCTATTGTAGAAGGAGAGTTATTTTGGAGTTTAATAATAATGATTTCTATCGGGAGAGATTCTTTATTCTTCTATCTCATCGTTATGCTTCTTCATCTGTATCACGTAGCTTTTCGGCTGCGTCAATTCTAATGTCAAAGTTCTCGGGCTTTAAGCAATTTAGAATTTATAAGATTTTAATTCAAAGGTCTAGTCTGTTGTCGTCAACAAGTGTCCTCCTCTCGAGCAATAGGTCTAGGGTTTAAGTTACGAGCACTGCTACATGTACATTCCAAAATTGTCACGCCCCAGATTATTACGTTTTTCCGGGCGTCTTCAGACCCACCGTATACATAGAAATTTTCGATGTATACGAAGCGATAGTTGTACCTGTAATCTCATCATAGCTACAACCAGAAGTATAGAGCTGCTAAACAGAAACATGTGTATATAAAACATAAGATTCGTAGTACATACAAAGCTTCGAACCAACACAAACACCTCGCTCAAGCGAGTAAACCGAACATAGAGTATGTACATGAACAAAACCCACTATCTCTGACGGGTACTCCGCTAGCACAGCAACCAAGGATAGGAAGAATCTAGCTCGCGACTCCCTCCCCGCGGTCGGAATCAGCAACAGCAGCAGCCGCAGACGAAGACTCTGCAAAAAGGGGTCAACAACTGGGTATGAGCTAGAACTACTGCAAAACAGAGTAGTCATCAGTGGGTATCGCCACCGACCTCAACGGCCCACCCACTAAGTCTACAGAAATATGTGCAAGGATAGTAAAGAAAGTTGGAAATAACTCTACAGCTACATGCCCCTATACTATTGCTAACCAACACAATCTATTTGTAAATAAACAAATGTATCACACTAACCCAATCTCACAAGGGACTGCGATACGCCCGCCCCGCCTGTCTAAGTTACACCATACACCACCCCATGGGCGGCCGGTGGAGAGCAAGGTCCAAACCGGACTACTATGACGTCAACGCAAAGCAAGATAGTCAGACTCCTGAGCGACACTCGTGGGCGCGACCCAACCGAGTATGCAAGCGTGTCTCTGCTGAGCTCAATCAGACTCTTACAGGCTGTAGTCAATGCAGATGGGTCTAAACTGGTCTAACAACCAAAGCTCACGTGCCCTTGGCACAATCTGATGCAAGATACAGAAATCTGGGTCTACCGTCAACCGTGACGGCACCCGACAGTAC
Source organism: Ananas comosus (assembly GCF_001540865.1). Taxonomy (NCBI): domain Eukaryota; kingdom Viridiplantae; phylum Streptophyta; class Magnoliopsida; order Poales; family Bromeliaceae; genus Ananas; species Ananas comosus. The sequence goes on along the minus strand of NC_033634.1, from coordinate 5,354,501 downwards.
GAAACAGCCTACACTCAACTGTAACATGAGCTTGTCTTCTCAGCACGAGCGTAATCTCAGCCTATACTAATTTGGGTATCCACCTCGCACTAACAGCGGTGATACAAAAGTACAGTAGCTCCTGAAACTAAATCTGGTAACTTTTTGAAAATATAACGGTGTAGGTTTAACGAGTTTTCTCCTAAGTCAATTCCAAGTTCAACATGTAAATAAATATTCCAACAATGAGGCTCCAAATTCAGATTGCACACAACTATACCAATCGATGAATTCGAGCTATTAACATGATACTACACATGAAAACCATACATGCTGACACTTTCTAGGACTTAGAAGGAAATCCGACGATTTCGGTAAACATCAACCCACCTCGAGCGCTCGTCCAACGTCGGCTAGAAGTCGATAGAAGGGAACCCACTTGTTTGCCCGATCTCCATGGCTCATCGCGACACCCACGCGCGCGAACGGTCCTCCGGGGAACGTCGAATGCGAATGAGCTCGAGCCCCCGACCTTCCAGACGCACGGCTACCACCAGCTAGAGAGAGAGAGGAAAAGAAACAGCATTCTCCTCTCTAAACACCCTGCGCATATCTATACAGGGTGGGTTAACATAGGAAAGAACGACACATCAAAAAACCAAACTACCCCTTACCAACTCATTTTCCAGCTGGAGTACCGGTACCCTACTTGAATACTGGTTACTCGGCTTCTCAACCTGCAGTCTCGCACACTAGGTATCGGTACTAGCCCGATACAGTACCGATACCCAAGCTCGATATCGGTACTTGACAACAGGTATCGGTACTCAACATCAGCCTCGTGCAAATCCCAGAGCATCCAGTTCTGCAAACTCACTGGGGTACCTGTACTTCTCCCCAGGTACCAGTACTCAATACTGAAATCCTGCACTTTGTAGATTTCAGTGTCAGAACTCCACTCTCGCGCTGCGCTGAGTACGTTTTGCGTCCGTTTCACGCCAAAATGATTTCGACTTGTCCCGACACTTACCAGACGTGTCGACAAGCCTCAGATGCTGACATCACTCAGACCGCTAAACACCAGGAGCACTACAAAAATAAAATCTATATCTTACACCTCCTTATTAAATTACACTTCAAGCATAAAGCCTGATAAAAATATAAAAATGAGAATTAAAAAAAAAAGAAGACTATTTTGCCAACTAAATAGTGTCGTATACCCTTTCTTGTATCAACTTGGTTAAGGATATATTAAATAAACAGAAAATTAATATATATCTGGGTAATAGCAGCGGGATTAGACTCCACTCAAGAATAGTTCAGAGTGTATTTTTTTTTTATTTTTGGTTTTATTTTTATCTTCAAAATTAACATTAATGCGTCCCAATTAAAAATTCATGCAGCTAGAAATGATTTAGAATACTTGAAACTTATTAGAATCAAAACTCGTTACGTGTTTTAATTATGCTTTAATGTTGTTGCATTTTTTTTTCTCTCTTGTTCATAGGCTTAGGTTGGCAATATGTTTTTCAAATATATGTACTTTTGTGCTTTAGAACTCCGGAAAACTAAAATAGGGCGTTACCTTGGCCAATCTGATGCCCATGAAACTGTGATAAAAATCTGTAGTCTAGTGAGATGAATATTTTTACCACAATTTCATAACATCCAAAGAACTAAGGGCGTGTTTGGTTCGAAGTCGAAGTCGAAGTCGGAGTCGGAATCGGAATCGGAATCGGAATCAAAATAAGCTGGAATCGAAATCGGAATGACTCATTACCTAATTCTGTTTTGTTTATCACCTGAATCGGAATCGGAATCGGAATCGGAATAAATCATTTTCATTGTCGGTGTTTGGTTCAGGTAGATATAAAAAAACGTAATCAAATTAATATACTAACATTATCTTTATAATATATTAATTTAAATTCAAATTAAAAATTAAATATTAAAAATTTACATCAAAATTTTGAAATAATGTCAAAATTTTAAATCTATTTTTTTTAAAAAAATTAAACTTTGAAGTTGAATGGATAATTCAAAATATGAAACTAAATTTTGATTTATTCAAACAAACTTAACATTACAATTTAAATTTTAATTTGAATCCATAAATTTAATTTAAGTTTGAAATAAAATTTAAATAAAACTTTATATAAATTAAAATTTAATTTAAATTCAAATTCAATAAATTAGATTCGAAATACTTGATTAAATTTTAATTTTTAATTTAAGTTCAAATTAAAATTTAAAAATATATATTTAATTTTTATATTTTAACTCATATTTTAATTAAAAAAGTTGAAAAAATAAATTTAATCCGAATAAATATTCATTCCGTCCGGATTCAACTTCCAATCCGGCCTCCTAGGCCGGATTGAAAAATTGGGTGATTGGGGGATTTCCATTCCACTCGGAAATTGGAATCGGACTGGGACTCCTGCGTACCAAACACCCACAAACGGATTCATCCATTCTGATTCCGATTCCAGAGAAAAAAAGAAGCGAACCAAACACGCCCTAAATTCTAACTTCCAAGGAACAGATTTTTATTTTTTAAAATGTTTCAAGTGTTGGATGTGGCTCATTTGATTTATTCAAGACGATCTATAAAGATAAGTCGGTCTATTAGAGTCGATCTATAAAAAAATACGATAGATTTAACTATTAGAATGTATCTAGACACGTTTTGATAAGCTGACGTGATTTAACATCCTTACATTAAGTTATCTATAAATATGTAACATACGGTAGTTTCGGTCTAATTCTAATCTTAATTTTCTGTGACGACTATATCACTGGAGATTAGAAAATTAGACTCGAAACATCTTTTTTCTTTGCAGATCGTGAATGAGAACGAATAACAAAAGAGAATCGTCATCTATAGTCCGGATATAAAAATTGAAATAACGACAGAACTACAATCTTAATTTTTTATAAAATTTAACATCAAGGTACGGAAGTCTGCTTCGGACAATGAGACAAGAGAGCAGTCTTACAGCGGAAGAAATTAAGGAAGAAAGTACACAACCTCGAGACCCTCAAAATTACGCCTGGTTTTAGAAGATATAGTCAAGGGACAAACTTAAAATTAGGATTTTTTTTGCAATTGGACTCGTGAAAAAAATTATTTTTAAAAGGGCTTTTTTTGCAAATAGTTTTCTGAAAAATTTTATTTACGCAAATAGTCCTGTATAAAAATTATTTGCAAAAATAGCCCTGGCCCTGCCATGCTAGCGCCACGTCAGCGCCACGCAAGCAGGGCCTGGGTCAGGCGTCTAAGTTGAACACGGTGATTGGTTCACCGTGTCTAAACACGGTGAACCAATCATCGTGTTCATTGCATTACTCACACATCGTCGGGGGTGGTAGTATTACATTAGACACGGTGATTCGTTCACCGTGTCTAAACACGGTGAACAGTTCACCGTGTTTAGACACGGTGAATCATTCACGTGTCCTTTACTTCTATATTTGGCCAAATACGGCCTAACTAGTTGTATCGGACACGGACTTAACCATTTTCGGGGCGTGTCCAATACATTTGTATTGGACATGGTGAACCATTCACCGTGTCCAATACAAATGGACACGGTGATCCATTCACTGTGTCCAATACAACTGCCTGCCCGAGCAAATATTTTGTCGCACAAAAATCAATACAAGATTCAATACAAGAATACAATACAGATACCTATCAATACACATCACAACACATCACAACATCACAAAAGTAATAAACATCACAACATCACAAAATCAATACACATTACAACATCACAACCAATAGAATATCAATAATATAATCAATACCAAATAATCAAAACAGAATATACAAAATAAATGCAAGTTATACAATAATATACAAATATAATATCATGTTCTCCTCCCTCGACTCCCTCGACCACGTCGCCTACCACGTCCGCGACCACGACCAACATCATGCTCATCAAAAGGCTCCAAGATCTCCAACTGGTCTAGATGCTCTATAGCAGCACCCTCAATAACCGGCTCAATCACAGCAGTAGCATGTGTCGGTAGTATGTCTGGCCGTGGAGGAGCTGAAGAGGAGGGCTGATCTGGCCGTGGAGGAGCTGAAGAGGAGGGCTGATCTGGCCGTGGAGGAGCTGAAGAGGAGGGCTGATCTGTACGGATAGACCTCGATCGCCGTCGACGCCTAAAATAAGCAATATCACCTGCTCGAGCTGGATCCGAGTGCTGGTGCCGGGTCTGTAACATCAGCATAAGGTGGCTCCTCAATAGGTGATGATGGCCTCGGTGGACTATATATGGGTGCATGGCCGGACGTCGATGCTCCACCATAGTCTGCTGGTCCTGGAGGTACATAGTGTGGAAGCGTAGGTAAAGTCTTCCATCTGATCTGCAACCTGTGATGGGGTAGTTAAGACTCCACCTCCTAAAATATCGGGCAGGACACGTCTGATTGTATAATATGATCTCTGCACGATATCGACCTGAAATAAAAGCACAATAAAAAAAGATTATACGAAATTTTCTTGTATATATAAAAATTAATATAAAAAGATATTATATATTACAATCATACCAATACTCTCTCGACGTGCGCACGTGGCTGATACGCGAGTGGTGGCCGCTGTACAGGTGTAGAGATCCACCTCCTGGTGATCGTCCAATACCACTGCATGTAAACAGCGGTAGCTCGTATCGGATCTGGATCTATCTCTAGGGCCATCTCTGCTATATCTATCAATCTATCATTCCAACGCTGAATGTATGACGCATGGTATGCCGCCCAATCCTCATCTGCTCCACCTCGTGAATTAATGCGATGTATGGCAAGTACTGCATCAGGTATATACTGTAATAGCCCAAACTGTCACAGCACACGATCGGGATGATGGAGCTCAATAATGTGGAAGCAAACTAAGGTAGTCCTCGATCGCCAAACGTAGAACCCGGCCAGACAAAAAGGTGGGAGCGTCTCTAAAACAGTGTCGTCATAAGGCCTCCATGTAATCTATTGTGAAAAATAAATATGATTAGTTATCAAAATTAAACTATATTGTGACTCATGTTTCGAATAAAAATTAAACTATATTGATGTGACGCCCCAACTTCCCAGGGGGTCACCCATCCTAGGACTACTCCCGTCCTAGCACGCTTAACTCTCTTAACCTCTTAGGCCTTGCCACCACCCAAAATGCTTAAGCCGAGTTAAGAGTTTAGCCCTATTATATCTCATATATAGGACTATCTCCCCTCCTTTAAGCCTTGACGTCCTCGTCAGGCTCAGACTCACAAGTACCAGGCGATGTGAGACTCATCTCGCTAGCCCGTCATCCAGACCCTGGCTTAACGGACTCCATACTCACTTCGGTGTAATGGCTTCTGATACCTATCTGTTGAACGCCCCAACTTCCAGGGGTCACCCCTCCTAGGAGCTACCGTCCTAGCATCGCTTAACTCTCTTAACCTCTTGGCTTGCACCACCAAAATGCTTAACCGAGTTAAGGTTTAGCCTATTATATTCTATATATAGGCTATCTGGGTCTCAACATTGTATTCCGACAGTTTGAGTAACTTTTATTTACCTGAACTCTAATCTGGCTGTGCCAGTGATCCGATAAAACTAAGTCAGTAGTCCTGACATTTGTCCCGAAAACCAGCCTGGTATGCCCCTGATTCATTTATATCAATATTAGTTGATAGAATAAAAGTATATACAAAATAAGATGAAAAATTACTTAGCGACCCCTAGAGGCATGTCCGACAAGCCAGGCTGTGGTCGCTACTCCCTCAGGACGCCATATGTCAAGGTGGTCCCATTACCATATCTATTAAAAAATATTCTAGTTAGACAATGGAAAGAATAACCATGACTTAAGTAGAAGTATTGTAGGGTCGTGTCGTCAAATTGTATAATGAACGTAATGTCCCAAACCAACAACACTCGAGCCTTTCCCTAAGGAAGATTCCTAGGAGACGCGATAAAGATGCTAGCGCGGCTGCACCCATGCCAACCCCACCAAAGGTCAAAAAATCCTCAGATTGGCAGCCATATTCAAATGCACCCTATTCCCGCTTGATTATGGAAACAAACTAAACACTATCTGAAATAGTATATGACTTTCACGCCTCGATTCGTTGTAGCTCTAACAATAGCGGGAGGTGCGTTAAGGGGATATCATGGAAAAACGCTGAACTGAATAATACAGTCTTTTGATCTCAGCCACCGCGGCCTAATATCCTGCGAATCCACCCAGAAGGTAACCAGAGCTGCTGCCCACTGATAGGATCCCCTCCAGTCAGCAGCCCCGCATCGACGGGAGATCCCTAAATAACTGCGAACGTCCATCATGTAATCTCATCTCTCCATGTCTGCAAATAGGAGAAACTTTGTGCTCTCTCAGGCCACTCTTCACTAATGCTCCAAAATGACATGATTCGAGCTGTAGCGACGCATCGTGAAACGTATAAAATACTGCTCGTCCGCAATAATCAAACACCGCAGGATGCTCGCACTGCCATCTGTTCAATTTTACGTCCATGACTCCCGTAAATTGACAGGAGAATCATCCGTGCATGATTGTCCAAAAGCCAGCTCAAAATAATACATAAGTATAAAGAAGATCTAATAAATTTGAAATGTTTTAAAAAATTCCGACCTTCTGATCAATGTAATACTATTGGTCGTGCTTGCTCAGTCAGCAAGCAGATGTACTTAATAGGGTCTCGGCTTCGTCATGATCGTCTCTGAATTGGCTTAAAAAAAAAAAAACTGAGTTAGAAACATGATAACATTAGTGGCGTAAGTATAATAGATTAAGAAGTTTAAGTGTCATATTCATATAGAAAAACTTATCGACGACGCTCTCGGTTCTTTTTGCTTATTTTCAGGACAAGTGCTTTTGATAATGTCCAGGCTATTTACGACATACTCACTTGCCTCTATTCCACTGCTTCATCCATAAATTATGGATACGTTACGACTGGGTCATCAGCTTTTTTCTTACTCTCCCGTGGTGGCACTATAGAGAATATATAACACGATTAATAACGACGATCGGTACGTGAGTTGAACTGCGGTTCATACGAAGTCTTACATATGATGCGAACCAGGTATAACCTCGAGAGCAACTAAGGCCATAAATACTATGTTCGATCGGTGTGATGAACTACAATGACAAAATGTGTTGACACAGTGATTCTGTGAGTTGCAAACACAATACATGGACATGCTAGAATGCTTCATTGATAATCACTTGGTATTGAACATCACCGCCAGTAAGTATCGTCGAACATGGGTGAAATGCAAACGTCGAACTGTATATGCTCTAGGACTTCTCATCCGGGCTATTGATATTGTTATTCAACATTCGATACAAATTGCGAGACAATTGTCACGCCTCCCCTGATGTTTTAGAAAGAATTCTACCACTTGATGAAATGTTGCCAATCACATAAAGTGATATTTGGAAAGGCGCGAACTCCCCTCAACACCCATTTAAACATTCAATGGTTAGTATGTCATAATACCGATATCGTCGACCACATCAAAAGCTTTAGCCCGGTATGATCAATCTTATGAACGATTTGTGATCCCAACGCTCAACTTCTCATCCACAGCTTGCAATTCTTCTTTTTAATGCGTAATATTGGCGTTCTTCTGAGCACTCCCAATGATAAGAAATTTAAGTAAGTGTTTTCTGGCTTTGAAAATTGATATTCACATTGGCCTCATATGTCGTAAACACCATCAATGCGCGCATGACCTTTAATGGTGGAAATAAAGTGCAACGGTTCGCTAGGCCTTTAAAACGATCTAAATTAGTGTAATAACTGGATCTGTTAATACTTCTTAGGCAACTAAGAAAAACTCCTAACTCGAGACATTTTTCTTCTCACCAATTGGCGAAACTAGCGGAAATTGAAACACCATTGGCCAATCACACTGTGGCGCAATTAATAGCGTGGCCTCCGTATTTTCCATACAGATGTAGCATTGATTACTAAGTAATTGGCCGGCAATACTCTCCAATCATAAATCGACTGTCCCAAAGTGCCAGAAAGCATGTGAAAACATTCTCAGTATTGCTTGCCACACTAATATAAATTCATCTTTGTAATAGTTGTCCTGGATTGTTTGCATTCCAACGTAGAGAAGTATCGAGGAAGGTCCGCAGTATCGATTCCCCAACTAGCGTATATAATTTGTAGTGCTTTATTTCTGTGCCGCGCAAGCCTTGCTATATGATATGCTAATGTGTAACTCGCTCTGAAGCGCGGGCTTGAATTTCCATAGGACCATTGTAAGCCTTCGCCTTCAGTTAAGTAGTATAATTGACATATAAAAGATGATGTACACGTTTCCGATGATTGTATTTAAATTGAACCAAACAAGTGTGTGGACCTTTATAAGTTTTCTAAAAATGAACTATCTTTCTGTCCGAGAGCATGTAATACTCGATGGTAAGATCGACACACATAGTCGCAAAGTTAATATAGTTTATTTGACATAAACAACTTTAAGTTGGCACATATGTGCAATGCCAAATGTCCAAGCCCTTTATCAGCGATGATTTATCAAAAAAGTCGATTAGCTCATGATTCATCACTTGAGGACTCCTGATTAATATTTTGGTTCCGTAGATGCTTATAAAGCTTGATTAATTAACTTCTTACACAGGCCAAAACCGTTGTCGATTGATCTTCAAATTCCACGAATTCGCACCGGATCTGGTACAATCTTCGTTGTTAACAGATTTGAGTGTTTCCAATCCAATAAGACCTTCATACTCGAATAGCGTATCGAGGGCATTTAAGCACCTGTCATGGATCAGGATCAAGAACACCAACAAAGGATTCCTCATCGCATCCACTAGACTTCAGCATCATTCGCCCTTGATCTCTTCGTACAGTTTCACTAATATATCCACTCTACAGCTTCTACTACGATCCAATAGATCAGTTTGTAGTCAATCTACCCCGATTTGGTCCATTCATGATGAGTGAATATGGACCTTCATTTTGATAAGGAGGGATAGTATTTCTTCTTGGCCAAGCCGATCCTTGATGAACACACTGAATGGTCGCTGGAACTTCATCTACATAAGGATGGTTAGTACTTCTTACTTCCAACCGATATTCATTAACACTTAGATTATCACTGGAACCTTCCATCCACATAGAGGAGTTGCTTAGTATTTTCTTACTTCCGCAAGCCCGCCATAGATGAAACCTCATTGAGACATTATTTTGATAAGGAGGATAGTGGGTTCTGACTTTCCAATTCTACCATTCATGAATATATATGATGGTCTGGACTTTTGATAAGGACGGGACAGTAGACCTGTAGAAGATATAATAAGATTTAACTATTCACTTAATTTTTTATGTAACATAAATCATAGAATCACCTACACACTCATTTTGATTCAACAACGAACGATCATCACTCTACGAGACGCAATGCTGCATAACTGGCTTGAGATGGACTCAAATCTTGAACATTACAGCAAGTTAATTAAATTTCGCTGCGACATCTAAACTAATGAGAAATCACGAAAAAGATTTATAAAGATTCATTAGCTTTGATACCTTGATGTTACGACCTCTGTCGAATTGGACGTATTCTTTGATCATTGCGGGTAGGACGCATTTTAGTTGATAAAAATCGGTTATTATGGAGACGTCGTGGTGCCGCGACCGCATCTTCTGCGTCACGTATAATTTTGAATACAATCAGGAACGAAAAATATCCGACCTTAGAGTGCACGCTAGATTAGTAGGATCTGTATTTTGATACGTTAAAAATTCCCATTCACTCCCATTGACATTTTACCGTGGGCGTAGACGGTCTCACTTCAATCATAATTAGTACATTGTATATTTCATCTCTAAATCCAGAAAATGAGATATTGAGTCGGACGCAACCAATTCTTACGGCACCAATATTCGTGGTAATTATTGTTCTCCGACAAAATTCCGTCCATGTATATACGAAGAAATGGAGCCAGATTAAGTTCTAAAGTAGTATAATTACATGTAGAAAAATTATTAACTCAAGACATTATCACATTTCTAACATATAAAAGAAGCGACTGTAAAAGATGGAATTAACTATTGTCAAGCACCGGTCGCGTCGTGACTCACTTTGCCAATTAAGACGCAGAATGATCTGTGACAAGAAATCGAGACAATCATGAACATGGGAGGGGGTTGCAGTGAAAGACTTCTCAGCTGTGAGAAGCCATATGATATGCTTTGGGGGGAGGGGGGGTGTTCTCACAGTGGCTTCTCACTGTGAAAGCCACTTGTGAGAGTGATTGGGGCAGGGGGGGAGGGGTGTTCATCAACAATGAGAAGCTCAAGTGGTCTTCTCACCGTGAGAGCTCACAGGGCATCCATGTGAGAATGCGTGGGGGGGACAAGTGCAGGGCGGGGGGGCAGAGAACCTTCTCACATGTTTGGGGGTAGAGGAGTGGGAGGGAGGGGAGGGGAGGGGGGTCTCACATGAACCTTCTCAAGAAGTGTGTGGGGGGGCGGGGGGTGGTGGGGGGGGGGGGCCCCCCTGGGGGGGGGGGGGGGGGGGGGGTCGGGGCGGCCGGGGGGTGGTGTAGGGGGGGCGCGGGCGGTGGTGGGGAGCGGGGGGGGAGGGGGCAGGGAGCAGGCGACGGCAGGAGCCGAAGGAAAAAGAGGTGGGAAGGAGGGGGTCGGGCGGGCGCGGGGGGGGGGCGGGGGTGGGGCGGGGGGGGGGCGGGGGGAGGGGGGCAGGGTGGGGGACGGGGGGGAGGGTGGGGCTTACTCACGTGTGAGAAGTCCCCCCCTCACAGAGGGGGTGGGAAGCGGCGGCATCGCGCGTGGCTGGCCGAGGTGGCACGAGGCGAGAACGAGAGAGAGAGGATACAGATCGAGAAGAAGAGAGAGAGAGAGAGAGAGAGTCACGAGAGAGAGAAAGAGAGAGATAATGCTTCTAGGCTAGAGAGAACGAAAGAAAGGAGGTACCTCGGTGCAAAAGCGTGCGACGGCGGCATCCTGCGCGGTCGGCCGAGAGAGGTGAGGAAGAGAGAGCAAGAGGAAGAAAAGAGACGAGCGAGAGGAGAGAGAGAGAGATGAGAGAGAGAGAGAAGAGAGAGAGAGAAGAATGATGAGAGAGGAGAGATCGAGACATGACACAGCAGTAGTTCGGGGGAGGGGGGTTTGTGTTAAAGAGAAACACGGTGAATGGTTCACGTGTCTAACGCGTGAAACCAATCACCGGGTGTTCAGACACGGTGACCAATCACCGTGGTTATAACATGCCTTACCCCACACCCGCCCACAGTGTTATATGCATTACCCCACACCCGCGTGAGGGTGTGTAATACATTAGACACGGTGAATGGTTCACCGCGTCTAAATGCGGTGAACAGCTCACCGTGTTTAGACACGGTGAACGAATCACCGTGTCTAATGTAATACTAACACCCCCGGCGGGGTGTGAGTAATACAATGAACACGGTGATTGGTTCACCAACCAATCACCGTGTTCAACTTAGACACCTGCCCCAGGCCCTGCCCGCGTGGCGCTGACGCGGCGCTGGCGTGGTAGAGTCAGGGCCATTTTTGCAAATAAATTTTACACGGGGCTATTTGCGCAAATAAAATTTTTCAGGGGGCTATTTGCAAAAAAAGCCCTTTTTAAAAATAATTTCAGCAAATTTATATTTACAAAAATAGCTTTGTCCCTGCCATGCAAGCGCCACATCAACGCCACGTGGGCGGGGCTGGGGGCGGTAGTTAAGTTAAACACGGTGAACAAGCGCCACGTCAGCGCCACGCGGGCGGGCTGGGCGTGTTTAGAGCTAGTACGCATTTTTCGTAATATAAATATTGAAAAGAGAAATAGGGAGTAGGAATGTCAATGGGTATGGATATCCGAAATATTATTCGAACCCAAACCCGAATAAATTATATATATACATAATTTATTTTTATTTATTTATACAATATATAAAATATTTAATAATTTTTATTTCTTAGATCTTTATCCAATGGTATAAATTTTTAAAACCCGCTGGGTTCAAGTTCGGGTTTCGAGTTTTTGGTCGGATATAGATATGGGTATGAATTTTTAAAATCCGTCCGCTTTCAATTTTAATTTGATTTTTGGGTTCGGATTTAAATTTTTGAAAAAGAGAAAAAAAATAAATACAAATATGAAATACGATGAACCATTCACCGTGATTAAACACGGTGAACCACGTGATGGTTCACCGTGTTCAACTTAACACACTGGCCCCGGCCCTGCCCACGTGGCGTTGACGTGGTGCCTGCGTAGCAGGCCCAGGGCCATTTTTGCAAATTAAATTTTAGTAGGGCTATTTTTAAAATAAAAATTTATTAGAGGGCTAAATACAAAAAAACCCTAACAAAATAGATAAGTCCTCAAAATACTGAGATGGTCTTTTATACAGCAGTGGCACTATATATAATTTTGTTTAAGTCAATTAGATATCTTATTTTGAGCAAAAGCACAACAATTTTCTTTTAAAGAAAAAAATCATGATGCGATGGTAAATTTTATGAGCAAACTTGATTATTTAGAGCTATAGATAATGTGATAACACTCATATTTTAGATTTTTTTTTTCTAAACATTGACAACAAAATTGATTATTGTTCCTTTTAGAAAAGAAGAAGTGTTTGTGTACAGGTAAGTACCTAGTACCTAATTTTAAGGGGGTTTTGTACATTTAGCCCTCTGATAAATATTTATTTTAAAAATAGTCCTATCAAAAGTTAATTTGCAAAAATGGTTCTGGGCCTGCCACGTAGGCGCCAGATCAACGCCACACCGGCAGGGCTGTGACCAGTGTGTTAAGTTGAACACGGTAAACCATTCACCGTGTTTGAACACGGTGAATGGTTTACCGTGTTTCATATTTGTATTCATTTTTTTTCCCTTTTTTAAAAATCTAAATCTGAACCCGAAAATCAAATTAAAACCCAAACCCAACGGATTTTAAAAATTCATACCCATATCCATATCCGACCAAAAACTCGAAACCCGAACCTGAGCCCAGCGGGTTTTAAAAATCTATACCGTTGAATAAAGATCTAAGAAATAAAAATTATTAAATATTTTATATATTGTATAAATAAATAAAAATAAATTATGTATATATATAATTTATTCGGATTTGGGTTCGAATAATATTTCGGATATCCATACCCATTGACATTTCTACTCCCTATTTCTCTTTTTAATATTTATATTGCAAAAAATACGTACTAACTCTAAACACGGTGACACGGTGAATGGTTCACCGTGTTTAACTTAACTACCGCCCCCAGCTCTACCCGCGTGGCGCTGACGTGACGCTTGCGTGGCAGGGGCAGAGCCATTTTTGTAAATATAAATTTGCTGGGGTTAGTTTTAAAAATAATTTTTTTCAGGGGTCCAATTGCAAAAAAAACCCATTTTGTTATGACTTTTTGATATTGAGTAACCAACCATCTCAGGCACAAGTGGCAAAGAACTTGATGGTTGGTATCCGAGGTTTCAAGTTCGAATCTTAGTTGATTCACATTTCCAGCTAAGTTTAATGAAATAAACAAAGCGGATAGCATGTTACCTATCTCTCAAAAAAAAAACCTGATTGAGTAGAATGAAAGGTAAATAAAAAATATTTTTTCAAATTTCAGTTCGTGGACAGACTCATTTCAAAATTCATCTTTTCACGTACACAAAATAAATAACATAAGAAAACAAACTTTTAGTTCCTCTTTTTTCTCCAACAATTAATATTTTATTTTTTATTAAATATTTTTATCATTCAATATCTTCTTTTTTAAGATAAATCTTTATATATTATCGCTATTCTATCTACTAATATTTTATTGTTATAATAACTTTTAAATTTTGATGATTTTAGTTTAAAATATATACTTAAATTTTAAATTTATCAAAATTAGAAAATATAAAAAAAAATTCAATGTATATCTATATCTACACTATATATAAATTTTATAAAATAAAAAAAAGAACTATATAATTATTGTTGACGACAAATATTTAAATTTGAGTTAGAATATGACAGACATTTTCTAATAGTACATAATAAATGAATTTATTTTTTAAAATTTAAATTTTATGTTATAAATTTGAATAAATATGATGTGTAAATTTATATTAATTTGAAGTAGTTATTAAAATATTTGTTAGCATTTGCACGTATACTTAATTAGTATTTTATAATTTTCTTTTACCATGACATTGGAACTTTATACTTGAGGACTAGGACCTTATTTTACTTCTTAGCATAGGCAGCCGGTCCATAATCTTGATTGCTAAATGACGAACTGTTGATTGCTAAATGACGAACTGTTATTTTTAGGGTGCATTTGAATTTTTTTTTTTTTTAATCCAGGAATCGAAATTGAAATAGACGAATATATTTGTAAGTATTTAGTATGTGAGAGTCCCATTCGGATTTCAATTTTCAGATGAATGTGAATCTCCCAATTATCTCTTTTTCCAATCTGGCCTTAAATTTAGACGGAAAGAATGCACTTTACGAAAATATCTCAATTATATTTTATATTTTATATTTTTATTTAAAGTTAAATTTAACTCTTTGATTTTAATTTTTAATTAAAATATAAATTTAAATTAGAAATTAAATTTTTGATTCTATATTTTAATTTAGAAATTAAATTAAATTTTATATAAATTCAATGAAGCAGTTTGAATTTGATCTATAAATTTAAATGTAAATTTAGTTGTAAATTTGAATTTGAATCAAATAAAAAATTAGTTTTATATTTTGAATAGTCCGCTCAATTTTAAATTTTATTTTTTTAAAAAATTAGATTTAAAATTTCGGCTTATCATTTCAATTTTTTGATGTAAATTTTTAATACTTAACTTTTAGTTTGAATCTAAATTATAAATTTAATTTTATATTTTGAGGTGCAAACTAAATTTAAATTATTTTTATATTTTGTATTTTAATTTTATTTTAATTTTATTTTAATTGTTTTTTTATAATCAAAATTTTCAAATATTAAAAGCACGAATCAACTATACCGATTTCGATTGTTATACTGAATCAAACATATTAGGAGGTTGTATCATTCCGTTTCCGACTCTTGCCCATTCCGATTCCCATTCCCATTCTATTTTTTTTCATTTTGAACCAAACGCGCCCGTAGAGTATAGAAGCTGTTCAAGAAGTCAGTCTGAATAATAAATTGATCTCAAGAGTCATTTAAACAAACATCTGATTGTTAAATCAATCTTCAAGATCATACTGAATTCACTGTGGATTGAAACCAATTAAATATTTTGTGGAATTATAAATAATTGTAAAAAATTGGTATTAAATCTGAATCAAATAGGATTCTAAATTTGGATTTTAGGATTTAAATCTAATACTCCCAATTTATAATAGGTTAATGGTGCATTAATTTACTGCCACCCAAATGTGTTATTTGAGGCCTATAATCTTGGATCAATTTTGTTAACTGAACTAATTCAGTAGATTTATCAGCAATCCCTCCATTTATGTTGAGAAATAGAAGATTTTTTTTTTTTTTTTTTGAGAGATAGGTAGCACGCTACCCGCTTCGTTTATTTCATTTAAAAATAAACTTAGCTGGAAATATGAATCAACTAGGATTCGAACTTAGGTCTCGGGTACCAACCACCAAGTCCTTTGCCACGTGCTCTAGGGACGGTTGATAGAAATAGAAGATGTTGTACAACTCATTATACATGTATCTCTTATATTTGTTGAATGCATCGATTTTAAATTTTTTTATGCTATTAATTATATTATATAAGATTTTATAAGATTACTACATTTTTTGCCTCTTAAAAATATATAATTATGTGTATTACAGCAACTTTTAATATGAAAAGCTATCACCAAAAGAAAGTAGTTTAACTTACAAATCTGAGATAAAAAGTATAAAAAAAAAAAAAACAATGATAAGAAAAGAGAATACTTTATAGAAAAAATAATTTTTTGGAGCGAAAATTGCAAAAAAGTTAGATGAGAAAATAAACAAATCAAGAGAAAAGAGTAAACTTTATATATACCTTTAGTTTTATCTAATTAGTCAATTGTTATGTACATTAACATGGAGCATGAAAATAAATATATAAGAAGGAAAAAGAAATAAAATTGAACAATAAAATTAAAAAGGGTGCAATCAAATTAAAGAATAGACCGCCTATCTTATCACACTAGAACATGTAACAGCTCCTATAAAATATCATTTATAAAACTGTATAGATTGAAATCATGATGCATTCAAAATATCATCTAGCTGCTTCTAATTAAAATTTTAGCATAAACTTCAAATACCATCCATATAGTTTTACACTTTTTCACTTAAATACCATGTGGTTTAAAGTGTATCAAATTAGTGTCCTATGGTTTCATTTTTATCTTTTCGTCAGTTTGTTTGTTAATATTTTGTTAAATTATATACAAAAAACTTCAGATACCCCATCTAGGGTTATCAAATATTCGCTTTTAGTACTCTTTAGTTTTAACGTTGTTACTGATTTAACAAAAAAAATTAATAAAATTGATAATAAAAAAATAAAAATAAAACTACAAGACACTAAATTGATACACTTTAAACTAGAAAATACTAGAGTAAAAAAATATGAAACTACATAAATAATATTTGAAGTTTTTCCAAAATTTTATCCAACTTCAAAATTTCGTTGTCATTAAAAAAAAACAAAACAAAACCAAATATTTCCGTGCGGATGCTGTTTCCTGATTAGCACGCCAGACGTACGACCTCTGCTTTTCAAACAAGTCCTTCCGTGCCGGCTGGATTCTTCTCTCCTACAGCCAAACCAAATTATTGCTCCCAACCGGCGTCAAACTTTTTCTTTTCCTCTTTCTCTTTTCTCTTTGCTAAAAGGTGCCCTCGGTCTTCAAACTGGAATTCGTTCTTTATTTCGATCGTTAAATTTTAATTTATTAAATTTAGATTAAAATTTTGCAAATTGTAACAATAAAATTTTAGATTATATTTTAGTTAATTAAGTAATATATAATGTGCTGGTAATGTACCACTAATATAGTAATATTATAGTTGAGAATGTGAGAATGATTAAAATACTAAATTACTGTCACATCAGCAGCACATCACTATCTGACGAATTACTTTGCATTGTAAAATTTGATTGCAGTAAAAAATTACAATACATTAAAATTTAAAAAGCCAAGAGTTATGCGTTTTATAATTTAAGTGATCGACTACTATATAAGCAAGGAAAGGTTTACCGGTATATATCAGTTTGGGATGTATATTTTACAGCGGAAACAGAGATGATTCAGATTAATCCAATTTAAATTGAGTTTTAATTCTCACTTTCTATTTTACTGACCCACTGCTTTTCTTATTTCCCTCCTCCCCCCCTCCCTCTCTCTCTCTCTACAATAAATGGTAAGGATAACAATTGCTTTTTGAATAAAATAATTAAAATAATGGTAGCCGTCTGATTTGTTGATTGTAAGATGTACACTCCAGATTAGGATGTACAGCTAACACTGCTCTTTTCTCTAAAAATTTTATTACTTTTTTTGGGTAAGAATAAAAAAAGGGTTAGTAAACCCTACCGCCCTTGAATGAGGGATTGTAGGGATTAAAATCATTTTGATTGGCATTTGGATTGTCCAATCAAATATCTCCACATTACATGAAGATACAAAAAAATTAAAACATTATCTTAATGTGCAAATTCTATTTTGCTTCTTATTGGATTTTGCTCTATCTCACTCGGACAAAATATGAATAGTTTGAAAGATATCTTATTTGTAATAACTGTTGCAAGAAAGACACCGACCGTCTCTAGAGCAAGTGGCAAGGGGCATGGTGGTTGGTACCCAAGACCCAAGTTTGAATCCTAGTTTCCCTTAGGCCTGCATTAAGGATGCCCAACAACATTAACCAAGTCATCCATATCTTGGTAATCTTACATGGCACAAGTCGATTGGTTCATGCTTTAAGGCACTTTTCAAACTATTAGTGTCATTCTAAGGGAAAAACAAAAATGTCTCTTTTTGTAATGGCCATATCACATAAAATATATCCCAAACTGATCTTGTTGTGCCAGATAAGACAGCAGAGGATATAATCAAAAATAACATAATAATTTTATATTTAAATATCACAAAAATAAAAACACGACATCACTTGCAACATATGCTATGAGTTTCGGAAAAAAAAATAAATAATAACTAATTATAGTAATAATAATATGAATTTAGATTCAGAGTTTTAACACAACATACATACAAAGACCAGAGCAACATATACAAAAGTGGAAACAGAAAGTACTACTGAATAGTCTTGAAGTGTCTTTCCAAAGATGAATACCGATGTTGATCACCAGACACCAGATTGACAGCCAAAAGACCAAAATTTTACAACCCCCAATGCTCCAAAATCCTCATTTAATCCACTCGACTTCGCTGTCTCTCTGATCCGCCGCTCATTTTCCTTTCGACGCCCCTCCTCGCCTGCGGGGGAGTACCCGGCCACGAGAGACGGGGCATGTTTGAGGTGGGTTGAGTTTCCGGGTTGTAAGTTTGCGAAGCAAGATAAGTAAGTGCTGTAACGACATCGACTATCAGAGGTCTCAGCGCGGGGTCCTCTTGAAGGCACATGGCTGCGACGGCCAGGGCTTGGTATAATCCCCTCACCGGGTATTGGCCCTGAAGGTTCGGATCAGCCATTTGAGGAAACTTTCTTCGATCTTTGAATAAAGGCCGTCCCTGCAATTTAAAGTTGTAATGCATTCGTATACACATAACATAGAAGTAAACAAGATAGTACTTCAAGAGCTATTGCATTAGGGATGCAGTGCATTTGAACAAGATGACTTTTTTTTTTTATTGCATTAACCTGTCCAAAACTATTATAAGCCTAGCGGAAAACATATTTTCAGCATTCGGGATTCAGAGCTATTCGGAGAAGCCACGCCGATAGCTTGTCCACTAAAATTTTCTTCACAGCTTCTTACCACAGCAAAAGTAGAAATTTCGAATTAGAGCTTGTGCTTTTATTTTCCTAGCGCTTAATCTCTGCTTTAACCATTAGCCAACCAGGCAGTTAAACTATATATGCCGACAAGTATAGAATACCGAAGAATTTCATTTCAATCTGTATCTTGTAGTAGAATAAAACACTCAAAGGAGACTCAAAGTAACCTCCCAAAACTGCTTTCCTCTCCATGGGTAACATACTTCAAATGATTTCAAACCAACATAAGAGAGAAAATAATAGAAGGTTTTCTTACCCATGCAACAAGATTGTGCTCCCCCGCAGCCCTAGAATTATCAATAGCTTTTCTCCCGGTGATAAGCTCCAACAGAACGACCCCAAAGCTATAAACATCGGACTTTAGGGTTAACTGTCCGGTCATAGCATACTCTGGCGCACAATAGCCATATGTACCCATGACCCTAGTGGATACATGGGTATTATCCCCAACAGGGCCGAGCTTCGCCAAACCAAAATCTGAGAGTTTGGGTTGGTATCCCTCTCCGAGTAAAATATTTGAGCACTTTAGGTCGCGGTATATGACGGGTGGATTGGCTTCGTCATGGAGATACTCCAATCCTTTAGCTGCACCGGCAGCTATTCGCATTCTAGTATTCCAGTCGAGACTCTTTTTATCTGGAGAAGGGTCTGCAACCAACAAAATTTGTAAGCAGGTAATACAGCATATTTAATAATGTAATTTGTAAACAAAAACATATTTAGACATACAACCCAACAAAATTATCTTCAAAACATATACCCCTGCTGACAAAATCGTCAATTCTTAGACATATTCCTGCATCTTATATTGCTCCTCTTCGAAAAAAATCTTTTATTAAAATAAAACCAACTTGTCCCTGCAAATTGGATGATTCCCTAACTTAAAGCTATTTTTGTAAGAAGATGCACTTTCAAGGGGTACATATATACGTGTAAAAGCCCTCGTAGGGAAAATATTATGTTGGAAAATTGGTAACAACAAAGAGGGCTGTGACAAGGATACCATGAAGATGATCTTCTAATGATCCTAATGGCATGTACTCGTAGACCAAAAGCCTTTGATCTCCGTCAGCGCAATAACCAATTAGATTAACGAGATTAGGATGGTGGAGTAAACTCAACATCAGGACTTCGACAAGGAACTCCCTGTTCCCTTGCAATCCATTTCGATCGAGCTGTTTTATGGCGACAATCTGTTCACGATGGTAAGAAACAAACATATGGCCGTGAGCACGCTACGTGTTACAAAATGACATATATTTTTCAGAACTTCGCTTTCTACCGCGAGCATAAGTGGAGAAATCATGGTAACAAAATGTTACAAAATTACATGAGAAATACTCTTGCTAATCAGTTCTAGTTTCCATATATTAAAACATGAAGAAATAATCAAACACAAAACACGTGAACTGTTTGAAGAAGATCTACAGGCTTCTTCATTCAAAATCTCCTCCGCAACTTCTCGCCACAACAGAACAAAAAGGCTTCAAATTGGAACTAACAGCTTTCAAGGCCCAAAAAGCTCATGTTATCAGCTTCCCGGAAAAGCAAAAGTTTCATACTAGTATCTAGTAGAGTGGGCTGCAAGACCATAGACAAAAGTCTTACAGTAACTCCAGGTGACACAATCTCCAATCTTGTTTCTAGAAGCTTATGCTTCTTAGTGCAGAAAAGTTGTTTCAGAAGTCAAGTCAAATAGGCACAATACGATAATTACTATGGAAGGCCAAAAGGCAAAGTTTAACAATCTAACCTGGCTTATGCTTTCTAAGCGGCCTTTGTAAACTCGCCCAAATCCGCCCTCCCCGAGAAGGCAATCAGCCCTGAAATTCCTAGTCGCCGCCGCCAATTCACGAAAAGTAAACGTCTGCACCGCGCGTTCCGATCCATTACTCGAAGGCCCTCTCTTCAGCTCTAATGAATTCTGCTTCCTCACATTCAGTTGGAAATTTGATTTGGACTTCTCTTCTAAAACAGAGGAAGGAGAAAAGAATTACAGGAAAGCCTTTACAGTCTGCTGAAGCAATTACATACTTGAGTTACAAAGAGTTACCAATAAAATAAATTATAATGAACAATATTTCATTTCTTACCATTTGATTTGCAAGTTCTAGCACAATTAGGACTTAATATTGTATATAAAATTTATCTATCTACAATCAAATCCAAAAAAAAGTCCATTAAACACAATAGAGAAAGATTTGATTTATATCTAACCACAATAAACCTAAAAATATGAATTACTATTCCATAGACTTAACTAAAAACATGTCTCCAGTAAGGAAGAAAAATAGAAAATTCCTTAGAAATAAGGGAGGGGAAAAAAAATTGTGATTACAAAGAAAAAAGAGAAAGAAAATCCAATTTATTAGCTTGAATCCGAACCAAACCGACAGAAGAGAAAATTGGGAGGGGAGGCCTCAAAACATCGATTGAATCGATTCTAAATAGCTCTAGAAACACTAAGGAAAAGAAAAAAAAAAAAAAAAAAAAGAAACACCAAATATGAAAAGGAAAAAGAAAAAAAAGAGAAAATGAAATTTGGGAGGAGGCGATCAACATGAAGGGGAGTGGGAATACCTGCGGAGAAAGGTTTGATCTGATCCTTGTTGTTTTCCGGATTCTCTCTCTCGCCGGCGCAAAAAAAGCAACCCATCTCTCTCTCTCTCTCTCTCTCTCTCTCTCTCTTATTTTCTCTCACTCTCTCTCTCTCTCTTATTTTCTTTCGGACTTTATAAAATAATCATGGCCAATTTGCATAAAAAATTCACTAGTTTTGAGTTTATATAAAATTGGGCCATTTTTTCGATTTTGCAGATTCGAACTGAATTTTTTGTCGTCTAACCAAAATGCCCCTTGTCTCCATCCGCCTCTCGCATATTCCCTCGGATACGTATACCATAATGCACGCCGTCTGGCCGGGCATGAAATGCGCCCCGAGCATCTCTACGCAACCTCCCACTAATCGGAATGCGAACCAAATCAGCCCCGGTGTTTACTGTTTGGCTTTTAGAAATTAGATATGCTGAAGCTACACGATAAAAACTACACGCCCGGCGATAAGAATAATAGTGCAACTCAAAAGAGCAACGTGAAAAGAAATGGTGCAGCAACCTTTCTAATAGTGAAACTTCCATATTTAATAGTGCGACGCTAGCGTTCAATCTTCTCCTCACCAGGGCAATATCCCACTCCCTCAGAAGGCAATCAGGCTATCTTCTTCCCAAACCGTAAAAAGCGTAGGGGAGTTCATTCCAACACTTGTTTGTAGAGGAGAAGTGGAAGAAGTGTGGCCGAGGGACATGGCTTAGGGTCTGGAAGTGGAGGAGGGAGGAGAGAGAAGAAAGGAGGGGGTTCCGCGGTGTAACATTTACCTAATTAGTGCAATAGTTTTAACCATGTCTAAAAAAGAGCATATTGTTATCTGTATGTTGTGCTATCACGAAGGTAGTAGTGCAAAAAAAGGCTCTAAGTGGTGTAACATATTCCTAATTAGTGCAATGGTTTAAAAGAAATCGTGCAAAGAGTCAAGTTCTCAAAGGGTAGAAAATAGAAGCCAAAAGAATAAGAAGAAGATTAATTATTGAAATAGAAAATGCACTCTATTAATCTAGGGCAAGGATTACACTTTATTTGATGCAAATTATACTATTTTATAGTACTTTACAACATAAAAGACAGGATTTGTATACAAGATACCGTTTTCTCTAAACATTTAACAAAATAATAGAGATCATCTGGCATTTTTTGCACTTCCATGCACAGGGCGACACTACTTTTAGTCAAGGAGGTGAAGGCGACGAAGGGCGTCCCCACCAAACGCAAGCGATGCGGCGGCGGAGGAGGAGGGTCGTCGTATTTCTCATCCCAAGTCGCTGTGGCTGCGGCTGCGGCGGCGTCCGCAACTCTTTCTCGTCACATTTGTTTCAGCTGCCCAGCCAGTGGTTGCGAGGGGGCAGAAACTAAAGTCATTGTGGTTAGCAGCGGTGGTCGTGTCGACGACGGCCGCTGCAGAAGGGGAGTGAGGCGAAGGAGTGGTCGAGGAGGAGGATGCTGTTGGGAAGGGTAGGACCAAGCAGATCAGCATTAAGATCGACTCGCACTACCTAAAGCGCTTCAATTGCTCCGAGCCCTTTGGATCACCGCTCTACAATGGTCGAAAACAGGCTCATTGTTGAGTAAAAAATATAAATAAATGAGAACATAAGCAAACCTGAATAAATGTTTGAAACTTGAAGAGAAGAGAACTAATGGGCTCGCAGTAACTGAAGCACTCCACATAATGGTAGTCAATCTTAACGCCGATGTGCTAGATCGTACCCGTCACAACAGCCGCCTCCTTGTCGATGACTGACTTGCCTCTCGCCCCTTCTGCCGCCGCCGCCGTGGGGACCACCCGCACTTGCAGCCATGACGGCTTTAATTTCCTCCACCGGCTGCTTCCCTCTGGGTTGAGGAGGGTTCTTGCATGATCACTTGTTGTGACCCCACCTTTGGCAATTACAGCAATGCTTTTTAATGAAGCCATTAGCAATCGGCTCTCTCTGCGCAATCTTCCTTCTTCCCGGTTGTATGTGCATGTTCGGAGGCCGCGGCGGCACGACGGTGGATGGCAGAGGTGGCTAGTGCTCTTTGCCTCTTGTCGGGGGGACGTAGTCGTTGTACGTTTCTCGAAAGGTAGTAGTCTTAAACCATTTTTCAACAAAATCGTATGGATCGGACCTTCTCATTGAGATTGCTCCCATGGCATGAGTACATGGGATGCTGTCACTGTCCCAGCGCTTGCACGAACATGTCCACTTAGATAGATCCACAACCTCCATGGTGGCCAGAGTGATTACCTATCATATAAAAACATAAGGCACTGGCATACATGCAAGAAATAGTGCAATGTCTAAGAAATAGTGCAAACTGTGATAGCAATAGTGCAAATAGCTATGATATAATTCAATACCTTTCAACATTAGTGCAACAAATTACTAAAGTAATGCAATATAATTTAAAATGGTGCAAATAAAATGATAAAACCTAAAAAAGGACATCTGTCGATGGGTTTAGGGTGTAGAAATGAGACACTTCCCTTGAGCTCTCTATGATCTTCTCTACATAGGGCGTTAAAACGCTCGTCATCTGCTCCCCTGCCACTTTTCTCCGGTAGAAATACGATGCCATTTTCTTTCGCGTTTTCTCCACGAGGTATGTAATTGAAAGCCTCTTTAAACGTCGTATCGCACTGTTTATCGTCTCAGCATAGTTGGAAGTGAGCATTGAATAATGCCTGCCAAGAAAGCAATGGGTAGCCCACCTGTGTCAAAGAAGCTTTGACACATACTTGAACTATTTGGGGTTCAAATCTTTTATCTTCTCCATTACCTCATTGAATTCTGAGGCGGTGTAAGCACCCGCAACAGCCAAAACCTTCTCCACGCTGGGGTATTTTTCGACCTGTGCGGGAGATTAGTGGATAGGTGGTATACCCAGTAACCGTGGGTATGTTTCGAGAAAACATCACCTACCGCTTTAATGAGGCCCTTTTGACAGTCGGAAATAAATGTAATGACACTGTTTGGTCCATGGAGTTCACGGTTCACAACGATATTATCCCGCATCCATTCTAGAAAACAGCGCCAGGAATATCGATTTTCTCCCTCTGCCCACGCCAATGGCAGTATATAGTTATTTTCATCGATACACGAAACCGTCAGCAGAGCACCTCTATACTTACCAGTTAGGAAAGTACCTGGAAGTAAGGCAAACAGTGTATGTTAGGTCATAATCATGCAAAACAATTTATTTCACATCAAATGTAGAGAAAATAGTGCAACTACTATATACAAAGGTGTGAAATTTGGCTTAATTGTGCAAGTTCATACCATCCAGTCCAACAAGCGGCCTGCAGTTCTTCCGAAATGCACGAATAATGCACCAAATGCCCAAAAGAACTGGTGGAAACTTCCTTCATCGTAGTATTCTAGCTGAATGCATGCATTTGCGTCGCCCAACCTGAGCTCTCGCATGTACGCTAGAAATGCAGCAAAGGAACCCTCGAAATCTCTGTGGACCGTCTGAAGGACCCTTTCTCTGGTGCGGTAGGCTTTCCAATAAGATATTCTTGTATCGTAAGATCGTTGTATCTCAGTTTGTATCATCTTCGGCATGTAATTCTCGTTCGCCATGACCTGCTCCCAAATTACAGAGGTGATAAATTCCTTATCGCAACTCCAATGCCCTATACCTCCTATTGCCCTGCTGCACGTATGCTTGGAATCAAATTTCTTCACCCACCACTGATTCAGTCCTGGAAAATGACGGGCCTTGATTCTCTACGGACAATCAGTGACATGGCATCTCACCGTTATTTTAAACTCGTTGCATTTTGTGGGGGCGTACTCGAAACCTCGTTTCATGGCATAGGACTTAATAGCTCTCTTGAAATCGGCTTGCGTATTGGAAATCTGGCCCTCATGGACATCATCCACATCAACGACAGTTCGGACAGCCTCCGGCGTAGCGCTGTTGACCACGAGATATTCCTCCAGCTTGGATTCATACGCCTCTGGATCAAATTCTTCATATTGGCTCAACGGGACAACATCAATAGCGTTGTACGTCCGGTGAGAGTCAATCGACGGAGATATGACAATACGGAGGCTGTCGTCAGATTCCATGTCATCTTTCATATCAAAGAGGCAAGTATCACCGTCACTGTCCGTCTCCTCGTCGATGATAATAGGATGACAGGATCTGCAGAACAGTTGCAAATGGTGCAATACAATGAATTAGTTAAAACACAAATGGTGCAATGTAATGAAATGTAAAGATAAAAGAGTGCAAGATTCTACAAGAATAGTGTAACATTAGTAAGATTACTTGTGCAACATAATAGGAGTATCAGTGCAATTGATTAACAACGTGCAACTCACGATCCAACCGGTTCAACATTTGATGGTATAGGCGAACAATCTTCTGCTAACCGGCTACTTATCAAGATTTGCAATCGTTCGTCAGTAAGCGCCTCATCTAACTCGTCAGGCTCACAAGTAGGAACCTCTCTAGCAGCTCTGTTGCTCACCGCATATAGCTCAATAAGTGCAAATGTGTGGTTGCTATACAGTTTCAATATGCTTCGGACATCATCGCCGTCTACAATATCGATAAGGTTACCTATTTTTCCAGCGTAGCTAAGCATAATTTGGATCTTACACCTCTCTTGTGAAGTATTCATGCATTTGAAGAATCACGCTTCCAAGGCCTTAACAGTCTCCCCTTCACCAAGAAAAGCGAGGCGGCAGTTTCCTCCTACGTACCTCACGTTTCCTCCATCCTCATCGAAGAAGCCATTAAAATGACAGTGAACTTGTACTTCAGCGTTCTCTATGAGGATGAGTTGGAAGAAATAGTATTAGGTGCAAGTAGTGCAGATAGTGCAACAGCTTATGTGTATACATATATGATCTAGTTCGATTAGATGAGTAAAACTTTTCTGGTTACGGCGGGAAACAGAAGGTCCGTTCCCGCTATAATTCGCTTACGATTACAACATTGCTGAGATGGTGGCAAATTGGTAACGGCCTTCTCCCGCCGACCGTCGTTGCAACACCTCGGCGTCAGTTACACCATTTGGTTCGCTCACTACATTATTTTCAACATGTCTTACACTAATTTGAGGCATATTGCACTATTAATTCAAACTGTTGTCGAATAATTTTACTGGCATTGATTATAGTTTTTACTTTTTCAACCATACACGAATAAGACGTCAGCAAAATCATTACGCTTACGCTCATTCCCCGAGGTATGTTCTTACACCACTCCTCGGTAATGGAAAGCGGTGCTACAGAACCCAAAGATAATATGAGTCTTTTCTCCTATTACTTACCGGATATACAACTAATACCTCCGTTGCATTACTGTAGGCTTTCGTTTTTGCACATTGCACTATTTTCGTTCCTGCATACACAGTGTTTTAGTCTTCGTTACACCGTTTACAGTGAGCATTATATACAAGTTACACCATTAGCATTACTTCATTGCAGTTCTTAAGTCAAAGTTACACCCCCTTTCCTCCTCAATGCTGCTATACTTCTTCGACTTATCTTTTGCAAACACCGAGAGCGCTGAAGCGTTCATAGATGAATACAAATATGTTTTCGAGCACGAGATGGCCAGTTGCCTTATTCTTTTCGCTTCTATTTTCTACCATTTGGGAAATTGTACCGGTTCTACCCAAGCAACAGTTGACGATGACGATGAGAACATACGACGACTGCAAAATAATGGAGTTGCACTGCTTAGTGAATGATTACACTACTTATCAAAGAACGTTGCACTATTTTCGTCTTCGTTACACCATTTACACATTTGTTTGCACTACAACTTCATGCAAGCACCAAATATAGAGAACAATTTGCACTGCTTAGGGACTTGTTACACTATTTATGAAAGATTGTTGCATTATTTTTGTCGTAGAACCATTTACGAACATATTTGCACAATTACCTTCATATTATCAGCAAATATATAGAAAAATTTGCACTAGTTTGGTGTATATTACAAATTGCACTAAGGGGGGAGTTTTTTTTTTTTTTTGCACTGCTTGTAGACTTGTTGTAATATTTTGCAACGACCCGACCCGCCAGCAACAATAACTCGTTGGGCCCAAACCACCGGCCCAAAATGCTTAAGCCCAGTTATTATTACTAGCGTGTATGCCTCATATAAACCGATCGAAAATCAGTATCCCACCCGATGTGGGACTATTGGGGGCGTTACAAACTCCCCCTGTTTAGACCCTGACGTCCTCGTCGGGTCCAAACCAGATCACAGACAGACGGATCAAGACCAAAATTACCAGGCGAAATGAGATTCTAGAGGTGGCTCCTACGGGTTCAAGAGGTGGCTCCCACTAAATCCGTTGGTGTAGCACTTTGCCCCGCATAGCACTTTGCTCTCACATTTCCGGCTGGTATTCGGCCCTGATACCAATTTGTGTCGTCGACTACGATGTAACACCCCACACTTATGTTTCCTTTATTTTAACTCCTATTCTTTTAAAATTCGGATCTTTTCGTAAATACTAGTTTTTGAGGGACTCGGCGGCATATTGTGCTAAATTAACCCTAATCCCTAATTCATGCTGTTCCCTATTCGTAACAGCCACCCACCCACCTCTCTTTCTTCGTCTTTCTCTCTCTTAGCAACTCTATTCTCCTCATGTCCGTACAGCCTCTTCCCTCTCCCATACCCGCGTGCGCCGTCGTTCCGGGCACCATCGTCATCGCCATCGTCCGCGGCCACCGCCGCAATCCTCATCCATCGGCATTTTTGATTCGTCGTCGACAACATTTCATCGTCGTCGTTTCTATCTTTAAGAAGGTTTATTCCTTTCATTTTCGTCTCTACACCCATTCTTGAAAGCATCTAAATTTTATTGATAATTATGTGATTGTTGTTAGGTGTTCTTCTTTGATGATTATTTCTAAGATCGTTCAAATCTGATTGCTATATACATAAATATAGATTGATCATATTATTAAAATTTTTTTACCATGTATTCTCTATGTGATCTAGGTATATAAATTTTGCATATTCTACATAGTTATTGAAAGTCAGTTACATGTTCGACAAAATGCCTAAAAGAAGGCATATATTGTTTTGTTTCCAATTTTGATTCTATCTAATTATTGATTTGCAAATCAATGTTTCAACATCTGAAAACCCTCTTTTCGAGCATTAGATCCTTTGTTTATTATTTAAAACTTCATTCATCTTATCTTGCTTCTTTGAATATTTTAATCCTTAAAACTCATCATTCTCTTGATTGCTAATTGAGTTTCGTCGAATGTATTATTCTAACTCTCTTTCGTGCTCCGTCTTGACCTTTTGCATGCATTGGTAGCCGACATTGTCGACCTAAGTGAACCTATCCAAATTTAGATTTTTGTGTAAGCTTGCCTTGTAAATGTATATATATCCTTTTTGTAATTTTATTTTTTAGTTAGCTTATAGAGAATCGCATATCTCTATTTTAGGTTCTGACGATTGATTTTCGTGCAATTTTCGACTGGATAGCTTCTTAGCTTTGAAGCCGCTTTTGAGTTAAACGACCGGACACCCGTTAGCTTTTTGCTAAATAATTTAGGAAAATACTTTGATTGTGTGAAAATCTTATTTTGTAGATTTTAAAATTAAGGGTTAAGCATATTATTAAATATTTTGTAAATTGAGATTCAAGTGTGATTGACAAGTTCTTTTAGCAAAAAGAATTTTAAAATTTGATAATTTGTTCTATAAATTAGTGACTGGATAAATTTTGAATTATGATGTCTCTTGGTATTCTGCTATGCAATGTTGGCCATGTCGACATGTATTTTGTTATAGAAGTGAGCTTCGTCTTTGTATCACGCCTTCGGGTGCCCACGCCTATTCGCGCCTCTGTTTTGTTTGCGCCTACGGGTGCCTCTGTTTTGGTTGCGCCTTCGGGTGCCTCTATTCTGTTTGCGCCTTCGGGTGCCTCTATTCTGTTTTCGCCTTCGGGTACCTTTGGATCTCGCCAACGTATCATGTGATATAGTTAGTTGCCGGAGACTTAATATTTATTTCGTTATTTACTTAAAGAGAAATGCTTTGTAAAGTTATAGTTTCAATCTGATCTGAATTTAAAGTTTTATAATTCTTATTTTCTGAAATTTTGCAAATTAAAAACAAGTCTCTTGAATTATTTTTGTATTTATTTATTTATTTGTATGCTTAATCCGACTAATGTGGTGTATGGTTGCTTACCCAGGTTTCCAGACTGATTCGCAAGGCGGGGTCGGGACCGAGTAAGCGTTAGATATAGCTAGAGTTTGATTTTAGTCATTTTTGTTTTATGCCTAGCATATTTAGATGTGAATTTTTTTTTTTTGGACTTCGTAAATGATCGTTTGTTATCTGCTTTTATTTCGTTATTTATTCATACCCACCTTTGTTAATTATGGTATTTAGTGGACCGAATTTATGGTGTTTCGTAGTAAGCTTTAGTTTTATAGATGTTAGAATTCTGTTTAATTTTAGTTAAAATTTAATTTCTTAGTCTCACCTTATGATTATCTGAATTTAGTGGAAAATTGGTAATCATCTTTTTGCTAGTTTTCGTCTGATTCTGTAGCCTTGCATATTTGCTAGTTTAGCAGGTATGTGGCGTCTAATTACGCCTCGAGTTTGGGTCGTGACAGAGAAATGGTATCAGAGAATAGGTTTAAGATCTCTAGGAACTTTTAAGGTATAAGATTGTGAGAGCTTATTAGGACGTGTGAGGTTGGGTAGAAGTAAGCGTATATTTGAATTTGTTTTGCTACTACTTTGTAGTTTTGATTAACATCCTGTATTTATGTGTTTGTGATCCCTCTTTTAATAAGATGGTGCGTCCGTCCCGCCGTAGCAACACCAACAATGAGCAACCGAGGAACCCACCTCCAACTAGATCCGGAGATGCAAATCTGAACACCACCTTAGTCTCACTTTTGCATACCACATCCTCGGCAGCTGTTCCACCTCAGACCACTGTTCCACCTACTATCCAGAATCCGCTACAATCGACGACAGCACCTCAGATAAATCCTTCGGCTTTTGCTCCACCTCCGCAGCAGGCTACTGGTGTAGGGATGCCTTCGACAACTGTTCCCACTACCATTCCATTTGCGCCGTCGACTACACTTCCCGATTTCGTTCCGCATCCGTCACAAACCACTATTCCCACCCACTCCGCCACTTTACCGCAGAGCACCACAATGGATCCCCTGGTTGCCACCCTGATACAAACTGTTGTCGGACTAGTGCAGACTCAGCAACAGAATTTGCAGCAGAATCCCGTTCCTAGTGCCGCTGAGTCGAATTCCAGAGTTCGAGAGAGGAGCATCAATGAGTTTAAGAAATCTGCACCGCCACCTTTTTCAGGCACTACAAATCTGGATGAAGCAGAAACTTGGATCAAAGAGATGGAGAAGGCATTTTCGGCCATGTAGTGCACAGATGAGGAGAAAGTCAGATTCGGGACGTTCATGTTTCAAGGCAGAGCAAATAATTGGTGGAAAAGCTAGTTGAGAACTCTCGGCAATAATTTAGCAGCCCTTTCATGGAAGGATTTTCGATTATGCAAAGTACTTTCCAAGGAGCAAGCTTCGCCAGCTTGAAAGACAATTTCTGGATTTGAAGTAGGGTTCGATGTTTGTGGAGAAGTACGAGGCTGGGTTTGACCGACTGTCCCACTTCACCCCAAAACTGGTAAATGATGATGAGTCACGAGCTAAGACATTTGAGGAATGATTGAATGGACATATTCGCACTGGTCTCGCACCGCTACACCTTGAGGCATATGATGATGTCGTTTCCAGAGCGAAATCTTTGGATTTAGTATGGAGGCAGACTCAAGAAGAGCGAAAGGCAAATCAAAAGAAAAGGAATAGAGATTCTTTCAGAGAAGGAGATCGAAATTCAAGAGAATCTGACAGATCTAATGACTCGGGGAGGTCGCGTAATACACCAGCTCCTCGTGGTGAACCACCAAATCGAGATCAGAAGCTGAAATGTTCAGTTTGTGGTAGATGGCATAAGGATTCGGACTGCTGGCACGTCACTGGTGGTTGTTTCAGTTGTAGAGATTTGAACCATCGAATAGCTCAATGCCCTGTGTTTAGCACTGACTCTGGCACTGGATCCAAGACTCAGGAGAAATCTATTGCTCCAACCGGTCGTGATCATGCTGTTGGAAAAACTTTCTGATCTTTTATTACAATATTCTTTAAAAACCAATTTGAAAATTTAATTACAGGTTTAGAAAAATCCCGAAACGAAATTAAATAACAAATACGGTAAAGAAAAGATTTAGATAAGACCTGTGGATCGAGGCGTGCAAAGCATTGTCCTAGAAGTGAAATTGCCCCTCCACGTGCGAGGCTTCCCAGCAATTACTTCTAGCGATACAACGACCACGTTCCACTCCGTCGGCACGCTTCCAAGGTGGCACAAGATAAACCCAACCAGCTTCAGATCCAGTAAAAGAAAACTCGGCGAAAATCCAGAAAGCAGAAAAAGACAAGAGACTTTAGGTATGTTCGGGTTATTAATCAACTCGTGCAACCTCGCCCCATATTTATAATCAAGGCGAGAATCTTGCTTCAACGCGTCAAATCCGAGTAGAACAAGATAAGCCTATGATTATACGGATAAGGATTAGGATTAGGATAAAGATAAAGATAAGGATTAAAATAAAGATAAAACCGACAAAATAAAAATAAACCGAGTGTATGGACTGCGCGCGCCACCTTCCGGCCCGGCCCGGCCCGGCTCGGCTCAGCTCG
Organism: Ananas comosus; assembly: GCF_001540865.1. NCBI lineage: Eukaryota > Viridiplantae > Streptophyta > Magnoliopsida > Poales > Bromeliaceae > Ananas > Ananas comosus. Next base: position 5,322,148 of record NC_033634.1, on the reverse strand, counting down.
TGCTCGTGCCATGCGTGTGTGTATTTAAACGAGAGCATTACTCTCATTTTTTTCCAAACAACTAGCTTGAGTACAAAGGAATATATAAAAACAACAAACACCCTTTTGGTTTCTAATGTGGGACCACTCATGCAAATTTTAGTTGGGCTCCCCAAGCGGTCCATTAACAATTATTGGGCTCTCAAGAGGCCTTAACAAGTTTTAAATCATAACAAACCCAATAAAATCCAATATTCCCCCACATGATTTAAAACTTGAAATAAAGAAAGCAAATAAACTGAAATTCAAAATAAATCAAAAGAATGCTGGATCTTTTATACCATGTATTCGGTAAAGGTACCTTTCGGGTTTGAACCTTCACTTAGTGCTTGTCAATGTACATCCGAGGGCACAATGGTGGACTACGCCTTGAACCAAGACCGGTGAATCAGATTTCCACGAATAGCACACATGGTACAGCTGTTTAGGTTCTAAACGGGTGAGCGCTTTTATGGCCATGCGCTAGTATCGCTTCGTGTGTGTTTTAGGGAACCACCCTCTTCCCATAGTCGCGGCCTCATGACTCCACACATATAGTAGGTCCTCAAAGGGTATCTGCAAAGTCACACCCTGCCTTATAGGTCTTGGAGCCATTCAGAGCCAATGCCCTTCCTATCCACTTGCAGATATGAGCACTATCGTCATAGGGATGAGGTATAAAAACAGTGCTCCTCATAGCTGCCTGTTCGACTTGTTTCTACCCATTGAACCTGCAACAGGTTGGGTTGCCATCGCCGGTAACTTCTATTGTGGGCTAAGCCCCATCCCCCTCAACGATTCTAGGATCACTGTCCTAGATAATCCCTTCGTAAGCTGATCAGCCAAATTCTTTGTAGATTTCACAAATTCCAATCCAATCACATTTTCCTTCAAATTTTGCCGAATGAACTTATGTCTTACTTTCATGAATCTATTCATCTTCGTCTCCACATTCTCTTGGGCACACTTATCTATAGCAAATTTGCAATCACAATGAATACATATAGGTGCTAAAGGTTGCTCCATAAGTGGTAAATCATAAAGAAACTCTCTAATCCACTTAGCTTCTGCTACAGTTATATCCAAGGTTATGAGTTCAGATTCCGTAGTACTTCTAGCAATCAAAGATTGTTTAGTTGATTTCCAAGAAATAACTGCTCCTCCTAGAAGAAAAACAAATCCAGTAGTCAACTTTATATCAACAGTATCACTAATCCAATTAGCATCACTATATCCTTCAAATACTGCAGGAAAGCTAGTGTAATGTAATCCATAAGATACAGTCCCCTCCAGATATCTCAAAACTCTTTCTAAGGCATTCCAATGCTCTCTATTTGGATTATGAGTATATCTTCTCAATCGGTTCACAGCATAAGCCAAATCTGGTCTAGTGTAATCTACCAGATATCTTAAAGATCCAATAATCTTTGAGTATCTATTTTGACCTATTGGATCTCCTCTATTCTTTTGAAGATGCACACTAGAATCATAAGGTGTCACTACAGGTTTAACATCAAAGTATCCAAACTTTTTCAATAACTGTTCACTGTAGTGGGATTGGCTCATAATAATTTCTTTCGATTTTCTAATGATCTTCATGTTGAGAATAACATATGCTTGCCCAAGATCTTTCATATCAAAATTTTCATTTAATAATTTCTTCACATCATATATCACATTCATATTAGTACCAAAAATCAAGATATCATCAACATATAAGCATAAGATCACTATCTGTCCATCATACTCTTTCGAATACACGCATTCATCAAACATGTTCACATGAAAACCATTTGATATAACCAAAGAATCAAATTTCAAATGCCACTGCTTATGAGCTTGCTTAAGTCCATATAAAGATCGATTCAACTTGCACAATTTATTCACATGTCCAGAAACTATAAAACCTTTAGGTTGCTTCATATAAATTTCTTCATCCAAATCACCATTCAGAAAACTGTCTTAACATCCATTTGATGAACAACCACACCATGGATGGAGGCCAAGGCAATCAACACTCTAATAGAAGTAATCCTAGCAACAGGAGCATAAACATCAAAATAATCTACCCCAGACTTCTGTGCAAATTCTTGTGCCACTAATCTAGCCTTATACTTATCTATAGATCCATGGGGTCTCAACTTCTTCTTAAAAATCCACCTACAACCTACAAGCTTACATCCTAAAGGTAAATCAGTTAACTCCCAAGTATGATTCTGTAGAATAGATTGCATCTCCAGATTAATAGCCTCTTTCCAAAACGATTCATCTACAGACGTCATAGCTTTGTCATAGGTAGATGGAGTATCTTCTACTAGTAGGACACAAAAATTATCTCCAAAATTTTTCGCTACTCTAGGACGCTTACTTCTCCTAGGTTCAGTCTCTTCTATAGGTTCACTAATTCTAGGTCTGCTAAAACTACCTATAGGTAAAGGTGTCCAAAATATCCGATATCCCATACCCGATCCGGACCCTATCCGGACCCGAACCGGATCCGAACCGGACCCGATAAAAAATGAATAGTATACGGATAAAAAAAATTACCCATTAAAGTTTCGGGTATGGGTCCGGATATTTTATACCCATACCCGATTTGGACCCGACCCGAACCTAACTTTTAAAGGGGTAGGGTCCGGAATAGTTTTCAAATCCGGACCCGGACCCGGACCCGATGAAATATCCGATAGTAAATAAAAAAAAATAAACTTTTGAAGTTGAAGGATCAATTTTAATATGATTTATAGATGATGAGTCACTACGTATTTTCATCCTAATGAAACCCTAGCCGTCTCTTTTACTCATTACTTTTTTCTAATTTTTTTACTCTTTGTTTTCTACTCCTTTTTTTTCATTTCATTTCCGCCAACAATATTTCATTGTCATCATCATCATCAGTGTCATCATCATCATCAGCGACAATATTTCTTTTGAATGAATTTTATTGGACGGTACAATTTATTAGAATGCAAGTTTTTTTATGGTGGGCTTTATAGTTTGTCTATTGACTATTTAATAAAGTTTATAAAAAAAATATATTAATACGGATATCCGTACCCGATCTAAACCCGATCCATATCCGATCTTGAACGGGTAGTATACGGGTAGTCACTACCCAGACCCGCTCAAATAGACCCGATGGGTATATTAGTAACTTTAGTACCGAGATCCAGACCCGACCCGAAGTTAAATGGGTAGGGTATATATATTTTTTTATAACCATTTCTTTTTAGGGTATGGGTACAGTATATTAATTATCCAGACCCGACCCGGTCCACGGACATCTTTACCTATAGGCTCAGCTGAAATAGGTCTATCTACTCTAGTTCTAAAAGGAAAAGCATCCTCAAAGTATACTGCATCTCTAGCCTCAATAATAGTGTTGTTAGAAATCTCACTAATTTCAGAATTCACCACTAAAAATCTATTTGCATTGCTATATTGTGCATAACCCACAAAAACTGTATCCACGGTCTTAGGTCCAATCTTTCTCTTCTTATTCTCAGGTATTTTCACTTTAGCTAGGCACCCCCACACTTTAAAATAATTCAGATTAAGTTTTTTACCTTTCCAAAGCTCATAGGGAGACACATTAGAATTCTTGTGGGAAATTCTATTTAAAATCACACATGCAGAAATCAAAGCTTCCCCCCACAAGTTCTCGGGTGCGCCTAAACTAATAATCATCGAATTTACCATATCCATCAAAGTTCTATTCTTACGTTCAGCAACTCCATTAGATTGAGATGTATAAGGAGCAGTCACTTGATGCACAATTCCAAACTCTTGACAGAAAGCAGTCATCTCATTTGAAGTAAATTCACCACCTCAATCAGACCTCAAAATCTTGATTTTCTTATCTAATTGATTTTCAACTCCAGCCTTATAAATCTTGAATATGTTTAAAATCCCACCTTTTGATTTGATCAAATAAACATAACAATATTTTGAATGATCATCTATAAATGTCACAAAATATTTATTTCCACCTCTACTAGGTCTACTTCCATCACAAACATCACTGTGCATCAATTCTAATAGATTGCAATCTCTATCCACAGATTTAAAAGGTTTCCTAGGCTCCTTAGCTTGCACACATATTTCACATCTATGATCAGATAAATCAGATTTAGGAATCAAATCGAGATGCATCAATCTTTTGATAGTATTAAAATTCATATGTCCCAATCTTCCATGCCAAATATTAGGAGAAATAACATTCATCACAAGAGCACTTTCATTAATAAAAGGAGAAGATACAGATAATTTAAATAAACCATCACTCAAAAATCCTTTTTCAATAAAATTCACTCCTTTTGTTATAACTACCCTATTACATTCAAAAACTAACTTAAAACCCTGTTGAACTAAAAGAGAACCACTAATCAAATTCTTCCTAAAGTCGGGAACATGGTGGACTCCGTGCAAGGTTAAGGTCTTCCCAGAGGTCAGCTTCAAGTCCACTCGACCTGTCCCTAGCACGTGAGAAGAGGCTGCATTCCCAATATTCACCGATTCTCCACACGAGTCCTGATATGTGGAAAACCACGAACGATCAGAATGAGCATGAACATTAGCTCCAGTATCTATCCACCAATCAGAAGAACTATAGGGCAGGTTAACATTGGGTGAACTAGATCCTAACCTGATAGTGGAGTCAGAAGGGTCAGACGCTGCAGTCAACATATTCAACTGGCGCTCAGGTAGAGCTTCCTTCTTTTTCTTAGGTACGAAAGGTCAATTTTTGCGGAAATAGCAATCCTTCGCAAAATGATTCATCTTCCTACACACAAAACAACCAGAATTGCCTCCACTTTCCTCAGGTTTAGGTTTCTTAAAGTTTGGGTTGAACTTTCTACGGTGGAAAGGCTTCTTCTTAAAGTTTCGGTGAGGCTGGAAGTTTCTACCATTATTTTTGGGATTCTCTACTAGGTTGGCTTGGATTGTAGGTTCATTGGGCTTCTTATCCTTAGCCCGGTTCGACTCTTCTATCCTAATGGATCTTAGGACATAATTCAGGGATAGCTCTCTCTGATTGTGGTTAAGATCATTTGCATGGTTCGATCAAGAGGGTGGCAACTTATCTATAAGGGCGGCAACTAAAAAACTTTCATCAAGATCTACACTACTAAATCTAAGCTGCTCAACTATATGCTCAAAATCATGAAGCTGGTCAGACATGGACTTATTATCTACCAATTTAAATTTAATTAGATCAGACGCTTGGTATCTCTTCTGAGTAAGATCAACTTGACCATACTTATTTTCTAAGGATGTCCAAAGTTCNTATCTACCAATTTAAATTTAATTAGATCAGACGCTTGGTATCTCTTCTGAGTAAGATCAACTTGACCATACTTATTTTCTAAGGATGTCCAAAGTTCCCTAGCTGTCTTAGCACTACAGTAGATGTCGTATAATTTGTCAGATAGGGTACTAAGAATTCGGTTTAAATAATGATAATTGATCATGTTATGGTCAACGGGAGGTGCGGTTGTAGTTGCAGATGTAGTTGCAGTTTCAGAAGTGGGAGGAGTGGATCCAGTCTGGGCTTGGCTTCGAGTAAGCGGTCTATTAATCACATTCTGGGTTGCACCTACAGGTGCAGATCCACTGGCATTCACAGCAGAATCCGAGATAGCAAAAACAAGCCCAAGTGTGGTCAGCCAGAACCTTATTTGGTTCTGCCACCTCTTAAAATTATGACCATCAAAAGTAAACGGTTTTGTCGAATCCTCCATAATAAAACAAAATCTGTTCACAAATTAATTCTACTGTTATGTCAAAAAACAGTTTTGAATTTCAGAAAAGTAACAGTAAGATATATGTTAATTTGTAGAAAAGAAATATTTTAATTACTATAATAAAAGAAACAGAAAGACTAAGTTAATTAAAAACTTTCGCTTCTAGATTGTTGGAAAATATCTTTCTGATCTTTTATTACAATATTCTTTAAAAACCAACTCGAAAATTTAATTACAAGTTTAGGAAAATTCCGAAACGAAATTAAATAACAAATACGGTAAAGAAAAGGTTTAGATAAGGCCTATGGATCGAGGCATGCAGAGCATTGTCCTAGAAGCGAAATTGCCCCTCCACGTGCGAGGCTTCCCAGCAATTACTTCTAGCGATACAACGACCACGTTCCACCCCGTTGGCACGTTTCCAAGGTGGTGCAAGATGAACCCAACCAGCTTCAGATCGAGTAAAAGAAAACTCGGCGAAAATCCGGAAAGTAGAAAAAGACGAGAGGCTTTAGGTATGCTCGGGTTATTAATCAACTCGTGCAACCTCGCCCCATATTTATAATCAAGGCGATAATCTTGCTCCAACGCGTCAAATCCGAGTAGAACAAGATAAGCCTGTGATTATACGGATAAGGATTAGGATTAGAATAAAGATAAAGATAAGGATTAAAATAAAGATAAAACCGACAAAATAAAAATAAACCAGGTGTATGGACCGCGAGCGCCGCCGCCCCGCCCCGCCCGGCTCGGCTCGTGCCGTGCGTGTGTGTATTTAAACGAGAGCATTACTCTCATTTTCTTCCAAGCAACTAGCTTGAGTACAAGGGAATATATAAAAACAACAAACACCCTTTTAGTTTCCAATGTGGGACTAAACATAACACATGAAAATTTTAGTTGGGCTCCCCAAGCGCCGATTAACAATTATTTGGCTCTCAAGAGGCCTTAACAAGTTTTAAATCATAACAAACCCAATAAAATCCAATACATGCCCCTCCTATCGATCAGTCCAGAGGTGGAAGACCTCGGACGCAAGGTCATGTTCAGGCTCTCTCCCAGCAGGATGTCCGGGCATCTAATGCTGTAGTCCCTGGTATTCTTCCCATAGCTTCTATTTCTTCTCGTGTTCTCTTTGATTCTAGAACTACTTATTTCTTTATCTCTTTTGCTTTTGTTTGAAATCATTTGTCAACCTCCGAACCCTTTGTTTATATTTTATGCGTCGGGCGCCTTTCGGGGATGAGCTTGTGATTGACCGCATTTGTAAAAGCATTGTCTGAGTATACAATATTTAGATTTATTCTAGTAGTCTAGTAGAGCAATCTTTCTGAACGGGAAGCTACTTAGGAGCTCGAAGAGCAGACGAGAATGATGTATCCTTAGTCCTTCGAGAGCTAAGATATGTTAAGTTTAGAGGACTAAACTTCTTTTTAGGAGGGGAGGATGTAACACCCCACACTTATGTTTCCTTTATTTTGACTCCTATTCTTTTAAAATTCGGACCTTTTCGTAAATACTAGTTTTTGAGGGACTCGGCGGCATATTGTGCTAAATTAACCCTAATCCCTAATTCATGTTGTTTCCTATTCGTAACAGCCACCCACCCACCTCTCTTCTCCGTCTTTCTCTCTCTTAGCGACTCTATTCTCCTCACGTCCGTACAGCCTCTTCCCTCTCCCGTACCCGCGCCGTCGTTCCGGTCACTGTCGTCGTCGCCGTCATTCGCGGCCACCACCGCAATCCTCATCCATCGGCATTTTTGATTCGCCGTCGACGACATTTCATCGTCGTCGTTTCTATCTTTAAGAAGGTTTATTCCTTTCATTTTCGTCTCTACACCCATTCTTGAAAGCATCTAAATTTTATCGATAAATATGTGATTGTTGTTAGGTGTTCTTCTTTGATGATTATTTCTAAGATCGTTCAAATCTGATTGCTATATACCTAAATATAGATTGATCGTATTATTAAATTTTTTTACCATGTATTCTCTATGTAATCTAGGTATATAAATTATGCATATTCTACATAGTTATTGAGAGTCCATTACATGTTCGACAAAATGCCAAAAAGAAGGCATATATTGTTTTGTTTCCAATTTTGATTCTATCTAATTATTGATTTGCAAATCAATGTTTCAACATCTGAAAACCCTCTTTTCGAGCATTAGATCCTTTGTTTATTATTTAAAACTTCATTCATCTTATCTTGCTTCTTTGAATATTCTAATCCTTAAAACTCATCATCCTCTTGATTGCTAATTGAGTTTCGTTGAATGTATTATTCTAAATCTCTTTCGTGCTCCGTCTTGACCTTTTTGCATGCATTGGTAGCCGACATTGTCGACCTATGTGAACCTATCCGAATTCAGATTTTTGTGTAAGCTTGCCTTCTAAATGTATATATATCCTTTTTGTAATTTTATTTTTTAGTTAGCTTATAGAGAATCGCATATCTCTATTTTAGGTTCCGACGATTGATTTTCGTGCAATTTTCGACTGGATAGCTTCTTAGCTTAGAAGCCGCTTTTGAGGTAAGCGACCGGACACCCGTTAGCTTTTTGCTAAATAATTTAGGAAAATACTTTGATTGTGTGAAAATCTTATTTTGTAGATTTTAAAATTAAGGGTTAAGCATATTATTAAATATTTTGTAAATTGAGCTTCAAGTGTGATTGACAAGTTCTTTTAGCAAAAATAATTTTTAAAATTTGATAATTTGTTCTATAAATTAGTGACTGGATAAATTTTGAATTGTGATGTCTCTTGGTATTCTGCTATGCAATGTTGGCCATGTCGACATGTAATTTGTTATAGAAGCGAGTTTCGTCTTTGCATCGCGCCTTTGGGTGCCCGCGCCTATTCACGCTTCTGTTTTGTTTGCGCCTACGGGTGCCTCTGTTTTGGTTGCGCCTTCGAGTGCCTCTGTTCTGTTTGCGCCTTCGGGTGCCTCTGTTCTGTTTGTGCCTTCGGGTGCCTCTGGATCTCGCCAACGGATCATGTGATATAGTTAGTTGCCGGAGACTTAATATTTATTTCGTTATTTGCTTAAAGAGAAATGCTTTGTAAAGTTATAGTTTCAATCTGATCTGAATTTTAAGTTTTATAATTCTTATTTTCTGAAATTTTGCAAATTAAAAACAAGTCTCTTGAATTATTTTTGTATTTATTTATTTATTTGTATGCTTAATCCGACTAATGTGGTGTATGGTTGCTTACCCAGGTTTCCAGACTGATTCGCAAGGCGGGGTCGGGACCGAGTGAGCGTTAGATATAGCTAGAGTTTGATTTTAGTCCTTTTTGTTTTATGCCTAGCATATTTAGATGTGAATATTTCTTTTTGGACTTCGTAAATGATCGTTTGTTATCTGCTTTTATTTCGTTATTTATTCGTACCTACCTTTGTTAATTATGGTATTTAGTGGACCGAATTTATTATGTTTCGTAGTAAGCTTTAGTTTTATAGATGTTAGAATTCCATTTAATTTTAGTTAAAATTTAATTTCTTAGTCTCACCTTATGATTATCTGAATTTAGTGGAAAATTAGTAATCATCTTTTCGCTAGTTTCCGTCTGATTTCGTAGCCTTGCATATTTGCTAGTTTAGCATGTATGCGGCGTCTGTTACGCCTCGGGTTTGGGGCGAGGCATATTTTTTATTAAGAATTGCACTAATTGGGTGAATATTACACCATTTCGTTCCTTTTTTTGCACTACTACTGGGCGGCAGCGCCAGTTACAAATAACAATTTGCACTCTTTTTGTACATGCTTGCACTGTTGTTGCGCTACTTGCTGGGCCTTTTGGTAGCGGTTTGCTGGTGACCGCCTTGTTCCCCTCCTCCCTCCTGCCTCATCTCTTCTCCAGTTCGTAACTATACTCTTAAGCCATGTTCCTCCCCGACGCTTCTTCCACTTCTCCTCTGCAAGCGCAGCAGTCGGCAGACAGTGATAGAATAAACTGCCAAGCTTCTATGGAGGAGGGAGAGTGCTGGATTATACGCCTCTACGCTTCTTGCGGTTTAGGTACAAGACTGCCTTCCTTAAGGGGGAGTGGAAGGTTGCTCTGGTGAGAGAGAAGGTTGAATGCCAGTGTTGCACATCTGAGCGGTGGATATTGCACTGGTACCAGCCGAAAGATGCACTGTTAGAAGGGTTGTTACACCATTTCTCTTTGCTTTGCTCCTTCGCGTTGCACTATTATTGCTATTACCGAGGGTGTAGTTTTCGTCTTGTAGCTTCGGCATATTTAAATTGTTAAAGCCGAATAGCAAACACCGGGGCTGGCGAATAGCGAGGCTGATTTGGTATGGGTTCCGATGAGAGCGAGGTTGCGTAAAGCGCAAGAGGCACATTTAATGCCCGCCAGGACCGTACGTTATAGTATACGTATCTCACCGAATACAAAAGAGGCGGATGTACACGAGGGGCATTTTGGTCAGGCGGCTGAAATTCCGGCCCGAATCTGCAAAATCGAAAAAGGCGGCCCACTTTTGCAAAAGTGCAAAACTAGTGGATTTTTTATGCAAATTGGCCAATAACCATCTAAAATTTTATAATTTGTGAAATAATCCTATCAAATTTATATTTGGCAAACTAATCCTCGAAACGCGGTGAATCATTCACCGCATTCTGAAAGTCTCTAAGGTCTTTTAAAGGCGGAGAATCATTCACCGCATTCATTAAAACGGTGAACAATTCACCGTCTTCTTCATAATTTTTTGGGAAAGAGAAAAAAAAATAAGGTTGTTAAAATTGTGCGTAGATTATACGAGAAATAAAAAAAGTGAGGTTGTTAGGATTGTGTGTGAAATATTAGAATTTTTGTTTGATTGTTAGGATTGTATGAATAGATTATTAGGATTTTATTGATTGTTAGGATTGTATAAATAGATTATTAGAATTTTCAAGTTGTTAAGATTATATGTAATTTTGATTATTAGGATTGTATGGATAGATTATTAGAATTTTTTTGATTGTTAGGATTGTATGGATAGATTATTAGAATTTTCAGGTTGTTAAGATTATATGTGATTTGTTGAAATATTTATGTGGTTGTTACGATTATATATAGGATGTAGGAAGAAACAGTAAATAAGTGAAAGACGGTGAATGATTCACCGGTTTTGTGAGAAATTAGGAAGGCGGTGAATCATTCATCGTCTTTAAGAGAAAATTGCTCCGCCTGGCAAGAAGAGAGTTAGTTTTCCAAATATATTTTTGGTAGGATTATTTCGCAAATAACAAAATTTTAGAGGGTTGTTTTGTAAAAAAGTCCAATTGAGGATATATCTGCTGCTTTTATATTAGGGAAAACTTCAAAAACCCCCCTTGTGGTTTCAATTTTTTTCACTTTAGTACCCTGTGGTTTAAAATGTATCAAGTTAGTACCCTGTGGTTTCTCACTTTATCACTTTAGTACCCTGTGGTTTAAAGTGTATCAAGTTAGTACCCTGTGGTTTTGTACTTTATCACTTTAGTACCCTGTGGTTTTAATTTGTATCAAGTTAGTACCCTGTAGTTTTTTAAATCACAGGGTACTAAAGTGATAAAGTGTGAAACCACAAGGTACTAAAGTGATAAAGTGCAAAACCACAGGGTACTAAAGTGATAAAGTGCAAAACCACAGGGTACTAACTTGATACACTTTAAACCACAGGGTACTAAAGTGATAAAGTGAGAAACCACAGGGTACTAACTTGATAAACTTTAAACCACAGGGTACTAAAATGAAAAAGTGTGAAACCACAGGAGGGTTTTTGAAGTTTTCCCTTTATATTAATGCAAAATCATTCTGCTCATCGTATGAACGCAAAATCAGTCCACTCATCATGTGAGCAAATAATATAGAGGTTGATGATTAACGAATGCACATTTGTGCATGCACACAATGTTGATGATTCCTGGCTGATAATCTTCACAAAACTTTTCCACCATTCAGAAGTTAAATGTAGCGTTTCGCATTCGAGCAGTGATCCACCGAATTTTGGTGAGGGATCATACAGTTGTGGGCTAAATGCACAAAATCCAAAAGTTTCTTCCCGAGGACATGGATTAATTGATATGGGACTGCTTCTGCAGAAGCCTATCGTCGCCAGCATGAAGTTACTGTGATTGTATGAATTCTTAGCAGCTCTTTTCAATACTTTACATTCTTGTTTTCGTGCATATACACTGATGGCCTAGTTACCTTCCGTTGCTCCTACAGCACATCCCTACGCCTTGACCATCAATCTAGAGTTTTTCAATAGAAGAGTGGATAAACTTTGCTTGTTACTCTTGGTTGTGTTTTTCTTTGAAAAACATGTTTGGATCTCTATATCCATGTGTATGTCTCATTCATTGGTGTTCGCCTTTATTACCTTATCTCTTAGGTGTCCACATTTTCATAATTACTTTAGTATTGCATTTCCATGGGTTCTATTCGTGGCGTGTTTGTAATTCTCAACACATAATCTGGACAGTATTGAATCTGGCAATGATAGGTAGGGGGGTACCACCCAATCACCTAAGCAGATCCATGTATAGCTTACTATAAGTCAAATTGTGGCCATCCATCTTTCAGTCTTAATTCTGATGTAAGTTAAGAAGATCTGCAAGAGGTGGCCAAGCTGATGGTGAGAGATCCGTAGGTTCACTGTAATCGAAGCTTCAGAATTCTTATTGCCAAAAGCTTTACTATAGATGATCAGTATGGTTGGAAGCGAAAAAGTAGCAGCAGAGCCAAAGAGATACTTGGTAGAATTGCATAAGATCAAGAACTAAGTTCATTTAGTAAACCATTGAAAATTTGGTTAATCTTTAGGTTAATTTAGTCTTTCTTTGTTGAATGATCATCAATATAGGAAATTATAAGAACCAGACCTGTAGATGTTTTTTATATAAAGTTGAACTCTACTTCTTATCACTCTCCTATGTTATACATTCAGATCATTGAAAATCGTACAAGAAAGCTTAGCAATTTGTGAAAGTTCATTTTTTATTCCAAACTAGGAGTTAGAACTAACAGAAGTTGACAAGCAATAAACATAACAAAGTAATCCCATCTTCATGATTGCTGCTTTAATACGATTGAATAGAATCGTGACTAAGTTGATGCATCATACTCATGCTTTTAAATTTATTTTACCTTATTAATGAATTACATAAGGAATCACCATAATCTTACAGCCTAAAGAGGAAGAGCATATTTCATCATAATTTCATAACATTGACTGCATTATCTCACAAATAGTAGTGTCAATGCACAATGATATCTAGCTGAGAAGCATTAAGTTGTGTATACTTGATTATCTATAAAATAGGAAGCATGTATTATTTGTTCATTAAATACAAGAAAGTAATCAATTTAAGCAGACCAGTTTATAACTGTGTTATTTATTTAGGCAAAGGTAGTATTGACAACTCTTTTCCGCCGTCAGGAGAGAGAAGTTTTTGGAGGTTTTTCAAGTGCATTTCAGTAGGTTATAGTTAATGATGCATGACAGTGTGGGCAAGGTGATTTAAAGAGGTACGCCAATAACTTCGTTTCCTCTCATTGTAATGTGTCTCCTACAAATCCATGCGATCTGCCCACTGTCCGTATACCTCACCCTCCATAAACCAAACCTCTCTGCTATGTCTGTCCCAGTAGTAATTCGTTGGCCTTTCAAGAAATCTGCAAGCCACTGTCTAGCTGCTTTCATGTCTTGCGCAATATCACCTGTTGAATTGTCAAAATTCCTTCTTCTTAGTCTGTTTCCTCCTACTTTTCCAATCATCACAGCTCCTAAAGCCCCTGCAGTGACAGCTGTGGCACCGTAAACAAGTGAAGGGTCCAGTAGGTGAGCAACTTCCCTGCTGAGATCAGGTATCATTTCTCCCATTCCCGCAACAAAATGTGCTCCTATCTTGAGGGCAAATGTCAACAATTTCATAAACTTGCTCATATAAGGAAGCAAGCATTTGACCGTTTGGTTGTCTACTTGAATGAGGCCACATCCTATCTGGTCATCCACGACGTGCATCTCTCTCCGAAACTCGCACAACATGTGCAGTCTTAATGCTGCCATGCCAGAAAATAATCTTGTAATTAGCCTTTTCGAGTAATCTTGAACCTGGACAAAATAGAACATATTGGGCACCTTTCGTTCTTGTAGTTCGATATTGTAGTTCACCAAGTAATCCACTTTATTGTGAAGCTCAGTCAGGAGGTGATACTCGTAATACCTCAACCCCTGAATCTCTTGTTTCAGGTCCTTGATCCCTTGCTCTATAGTCTTCAGTCTCTGCAGGACTATCTCAACACCCTTGGCAATGCCCAATATGGAAGGTTCAATAGTGTCTAGTTCATGGCTATTTACGTCCACAGCAGCAACATTGTTTTCTCGCTCATGCAATTTGTCCTGAGGCAGCGCAAGCTCAATAGCTAGATGATGTAGATCGTAATAACGTCGATGTAGTACTTCTCGAATATCCTCATCCGAAAGTAGATCTCTACCATAATCAGAGGCTGACTTCAAGATAAGTTTGCAATCATTTTCCACTGAGCTCCAGGTGTGCTGGTAATCATACATGCTATCCGCTGGCAAAGAAAGTAGAATCTGCTTTAGATGTTGAAGAGGCACATGCTGAGCTCTTCTGAATCTCGGTGGTATTAGGTGCTTGACGCATTCTGGTCTTATAATGCTTTCGATGAAGGTGATGCTCGGGCACAAACTTAGAATTGTTGGGATAATGAGCTGGTGGAAGACCCTTAGGATCTCACTGATGGTTTTGGTGGAACATGCAAGAATGTCGATATGGTGGCCAAGCTGGCCTCCGAGCTCCACTCTCAGATGGATTCCATTGATGACTACGTAGATTAGGTATTTCTCCAGGTTGTAGGTTGCACCTTGTTGGTTTGTTGACCGCAGAATTTTGTTGTAGAGGTGTACCTAAAATGTGAGTAGAAGATAATTTTTTTACTTTTTTTGAAGGAGAGAGAAAGGTAGCATGCCGCCTTCTTCGTTCACTTTTTTTTTAGAAATGAACTTAGGTGGAAATGCTGAACAAGTTAATAGTAGTAATTCTGATAGAATCTATATGTTTACCTTAGTTATACTCTGGGATCCAAGTCTTTAATAACAATTTGTCATAAAAACCACATTTTGATAACACATGTACTGTCATAATCTTATTTTTGGCCTCAGATGTTAACCACAGGGTCACCATTTGATTGGTCACAATCATTATTAATAGTCTTGATTACAGGCCTGCATAACATTGATTTGTTGTACGCGATTTTAATTGTTAAAGTATAGCACGTTAGATGAAAGATGAGTTACTAATACTCTGGGATTGAGTTGTTGCTTGTCGTCTTGCTTATGTGTGGTGTAGCATTTGTGTGCTTTTATTTGCATAGAGCTGTTTGCCTGATGTGAGGATTTACTTTGATTTAGATAGTTGTTCGATTGTACTTTTTTTCTATTTAATTAGGTTGTTTTTGGGTTTGCTGTTGACCCTCAAGGTAGTGTTTGTGCAGAAATATGAGTTTATATCTTGTATTTTTTTTATTCCTTTAATAAACATCACAGGGAATCACCCTATATTGTACAGTTTAAAAGGAAGTTCTTACATAAAAGCTGTATATGTTGTTGATTCTACAAGAACCGGAGTTTTGAATGAGAAAAATAGGACTGCATTTTAAAAAAGTAAAAATAAGTATTATTGGTACTGTAAAGGATATTTTCGCATAGGCTAGATAGTTTATCATACAAATAAAACTTCTAAAGTACATTTCTCCATGGTCTTTTCGTCACATGCTTGTTTGGCAATGGGATAAGAAAACATACAACAATATGGTAAAAAGATGCATTCTTGTAATTTTCTGACTTGATGTAGTGATTGGGTCAACATTTTATTTAACAGGGTAGATCTTTTAAATGGAACCGATAAAAGACTTGATGGAATATGTAAATAGGATAGACCAAAAATTTGTTACCTGTAGTTTTGCAAAGAAGCTGTTTGTCAGAAACATATGCTTTGAATCGTCACATTCTAAATGCCTTCCTACATAAACACACCCAGGAGTGCTCAATTGCCACTTTTGTGTTCTTCCTCTTGTTTCCTGTAGAATCCCTGGTACTAGAAGTAGAGTGTTTGGATCACCAGGATCTTGTTCATGGCACAACTCTAGCTTCAGCATCATATTTATTAGATCATTAATTTCTAAATTGTCAAAAACTTTTGGACCAGTTGTAAGAACCTGATTTTGCAACCGTAGTCTTATAACTTTCTCCAATTCTTTCCTGCTGATGAAACCATTTTTTTCATTTTGGGTAATTCTTATTGCATCTAAGTTTGTAAGCTGGCTGAGCACATTTCTGAAGAACCACTCACAATCTAAGATTAGAAAACCAAGATCCCCGAAGAAAATTATCTGTCCCATATTGTGTAGCGAGCTTGCTAGTGCATGCCTTTGATTATTCAGCTTCTCCATATTATCATGCCTTGATCTGATTCTTACGGCTGGAACTTTAAGTTGGCATAAATCACAAAACTCATTCCATCTCATTATGGGTTTACCATAGTTCCTCGAGCGCCAGTCATTTAAATGATTTATTAGGTCATTGCAGAACCGGTAAACTTGAGGAGCTCTTTGCACGATAGTTCTGCTAATCTTTCGTATGTGGTGAGTGAGTTTGCTTACAGAAGTTGATGATCTGGCATCCACGCTGAAAACTGTTGGGTAGAAATCGATGTAATCTCGAAAGTCTTCCCTTAGCCTTTGGATTGCAGCAACAGTTGAATGCAGGTCTCCTGATAGATGGCACACTTTATCGGAGTGAGTGAGAACCACGGAGACATGTGGTAGGAGCATTCGTGACAACGTTCTCCTTGAACTTGAGACTATGAACTTGAGCCAGTATAGCAGGTCTTCTTCGATCTCTGTTGGGCTTTTTGGATCCCTATTTGCTGGCTTTCGGAACAAGCTGGATATTATAAGGAAAAAGGAAGGACTTCCATGACCTGGAAACATGAGATCCTGCAGTGCACAATTTTCGTGCTGACCAGCAAGGTTCCAAATTGAAATTGTCATGTCACCATCATGAATAGTCCTTATCTTGATATCAGGCGCGCCTGCAATTTTCTCAACTGGCTCTATTAGACTCCTTATCCGATCCATGTATTGTGAGTCTGTTGCATTCATGTTGTGATATATGGAGTTGCAAAGAGTGGTTTTTCCTGCATGCACATGCACTAGTTCAGCTATCACCTCAATTTCAGTGCTTTATTACATGTAATGATTGCCCGGCCTATTTTTGTGAACAAAAGATCTCTTTCAATCAAGGATATGAGACAAATATGTTAGCTGAATTTCATGTCTAGAATTCGGCTACACAATGTTAGAAGTAATAGGGTTAGTATGAGCTCTTCATGATATAGTTTACTGCTACTTGTTAACATCATAATGCGAGCATATGCGGGACTAGAAATAAGGTAAGGTAATCGAGTGTAGTGAAAACTTACCTGCAAGTTCTTGACCGCAGAGGAATAATCGGCAGCATGTAGGCATGGTTTGAGGCAGATCAGTTAGCAAGTCATTTTCAGGAATCGGCGCTCCATTTTGTATCAGCTTCTCATATATTCCATCTGCCTTTCCTGCAATCTGCAAAGGTGTTCCACTGAGATCAATTTCTTCGATCCAAGGATTGACCTGCAATGTTTCCATGATTGTTTGTAAGACTACATCCCCTTCTACTCCTGTGCAACCTGTCAATGAAAGGAACCTTATGGTTGCATTCCTTTCCAAGCTTCTGAAGATTCTAGCAATATCATTTGGTTTCATGCTTCTGTCCTCACAAATGACTAATTGGACCATGCTTTGATTCGTCTCCAACAAGCGCAGGATTGCTGTTATGCCACATCTACCTATTCTCGTCTTCCCTCCCCCGAAAGTTAATGATTTTAGGGTGTTATTGGCTTGGCTTTGCAGCGGTGAGAACCTGCTGATAGGACATAGTAAATGCTCTACCCCGACTCCACCGAACCAATTCCCATCCACCCATAAGTTCTCTAAAGATTTGTTCTTGAAGAGCCCAGCACCGATGTATACTATAGCTTTGTCTTTAAGACAAGTTCTTGACAGCTTAACTTTCTTGAGGCTCTTGTTTTGCTCTAGAGCCCCTGCAAACTCTTTAGCCCACTTTGATTGCAGCGGGATGCCTGTCATATCAAGGGTGGCCACTGTTATGTTCCATCCCAAGGCGCAAGCTACTCTCCGAGAGCCTGAAGAGTTAATTTTGTAAATCCTAAGTGTGCTCGTCTCAGGCATGAATTCGACTACTTTGAAGCGCTTGCTATCCGTAGATTCTCCGCCCCATATGTGCAATTCCGTGGTTCGATTCCTTGCTATAGTCGCAGATATCAAAGGAGTTGCGGTGACGGGATCCTTGTCCAGTATCAGCAGTAACTTCAGTGCATAATTCATCTCAATCATTCGGGAAAGCTCCTCTGCACCTTCCGAGCCGACAGAGTCCTCCCATATTTGCAATTCTTCCACTGTGTCATTTTCTGCCAATGCAGAAGCAAGGTGCCTAGCTCCGGTAGACTGAAGGTTACACTCGGAGAAAATGATCGCCTTGATTGTAGTGTTTCTTTTGAGCATTTCTGATAGCTTAGGATAATCTTCTACGCCGAAAGTATTCTTTTGAAATTCAAGCTGCTTCACACCAGAGTTGCTGCTGCTCAGCCACGTGCATAGGATTTGCAATTGCAGCTGCTGCTGCCATTCCACTCCATGAAATGACAAGTTTGTTAGACTTTTCCAATTGCCCCTTTGCATGGCAAGCTCATTCAAAAATCGACTGAAGAATTGAGTACTGATGTCGTTTCTGGCAATGTTGATGCTCACCGATTTCTCTGTTTCTTGATACGAGTTCGAGGTGGACTGGGTCTGATAGAAGGAAATACTCTCCAGTTCTGTGTCCCCGGACTGGATTATCTGCAAAGCCCAGAGAAGGTCTCCCATGTTTCTGGGGCTGTGGGATAACATTTTTTTTTTCTTTTTTTCCTAGACCCTAATAAGAAACTTGCTTGTTGTAGAGACCGGTTACTACCTTCTACATAAGAAGAGTATTGCTTTGCTTTGCTTTGCTTCTTCATATTTTGCTTTGCTTCAGCTTGATGCGGCGGCTGCTCAGCAACGAATCTCACTGTTTCTGTAATCTCGCATTTAATTGTTTAATTATCAGTTAATCCTATCCCAAGTAACAGCGCCGAAGGTGCGCTGGCACGTATTTGATTTTTATTTGTTCTTTGACTATCTAAAGCAACCTAATGGATCCTGACGGAAAAGTTGCCCAAGGATCAGATTCCTAGCGTGTGATACAAAAAAAAAAAAGAAGAAAGTGTTTTGAGGACCAGAGTTAAAAGGAAGATGCCTCTAGCGCAAGATACGAATTTCCCTGCCCAACATTTTCTTTGCGTTATTCCAGAGACTGGAAAGAGTATGCATGCCTTCAATCAGCTAAGGTTCAGTGAAGCCTAACAATGAACTGAAAACTTTAGCACAAAAATCTCAGTACATAGGAGGAAGCTATGCAGTAACCAATACTGTATTTAACAATGAACTGAAAACTTTAGCACAAAAATCTCAGTACATGGGAGGAAGCTATGCAGTAACCAAACTGTATTCGTCAGTGCGCTACATGCCACTACAGTGTCACATGGGAGAAGTTATTGTCTGCACCCAGTCCTTCAGGTCAATCTGTGAACCGCTTCCTTTCGAGCCGTCCATCCATTCAACTACATACTTCAAACCTTATTCTTAAAAAAGAAAGTAATTATAAAGTAAAAATAAAAGCACAGAAGGTACAAATTCGCAGATTTGAGACAAAATCACAGTACTCGGCTAGACGTTAAGCATTCTGATGAACAGCATAGCACTGTTAAAATTCTCCACGTATCCAGCTGTCAAAATGCAGAGCTTTCTCTGATGGCCGGTTGTGCTACTAAACCGGCGAGTGTGAACTAGCCAGCAACAACAAAATCTGAAACCATAGGCCTCAACAGAATCAAATCACCTACGATATGAACTGAACATTATACTAGCAAGGCAACAAAATCTGAGGGTTCAAGAAAAAAAAAAGTCAGCAGTAGAATCACGTATCATCATGAATTATGTCCGCCTCCTCAGCTACGGCTACAACATTGCTCCCTTCCTTGCCCATAAAGACTGCAGTCAGCATCAGCTTACCTGCATCAGGGAAATCCTTATGCTTCATCAGGATTTCCTCCACGGAAGAAGAACTAGTGCTGTGTAGAGTTAGGCTCGAAAGTTGCACATGCTCTTTCCTAAGGGGCAGTATCTCCTCGAAGCTACCATCGTACATCATATCTGCTCCGGACCCATAACACCGACTTGAAGCATTGAAGAGCACCGTTTCTCTAAGAGCTTCTAAAAGGACTTCCTCACTCCAACCTTCTACAGTCGATGCCTGGCAGATAGATAGCCAGTCATCTTGGTTGGCTGCATTCATCCAGCACTCCTCCAGAGTGCTTACATTGGAACGGCGGAAGGATGCGCTCGTCCAAGCAAACACATCAAATACTTTCAGAGAAATATCTCGGCCCCCTCTTAAGCACATATCTATCAGTTCTGTGGGAGTCAGTGGCTTACTAATGTCCTCTTCACCAATGTTTACAAAGTATGCGACAATCTCTTCCTGTAAAATAGAAGTCAAACATGCAACAACTATCATCATGACATTAAGCAGTACATTAACATATCAGAATTTAAATATTATAATATTGTTATTTTCTTTTATCTATAATTATTGTTCTCAGGACACGAGAATAAGGTGGCTTTGGAAAAGAAAGCAAACCAGCCACCACCACCATTCTATCATATCTCCAAAGATGGGCATCAGAAACCAATATGACAGAAAGTTCTATAGTAATTAGTGTAGGTAGTCATCCAAGATACAGTTTTAACTGCATAGCTTAATGCAAACAGTTAAGAATGAGCACAAAAAGGCTCTTGGAGTATGGTAGAAAGGTTGGAAGTTTTCACGCCTATGTCTAACAAATAACCGATAATGCAATCTTGTCAATCACCTCCAATCATCATAATCTTGTGAGCAGTTTTACATGGTAGTAAAGAATGCCAAAAAAAGGTTACTACACAGGAATTGGTCTTAAGCCTCACGAGAACACCTTCTCCTTTAATGCTAGAGTTCATAGGCTGGCCAATGCAGCTATCTACACTTTATAAGCAACATCATCTCAGAAGCGCTAAAAGACAAAGCTTTTTTCCTTTTTTTTTGGGGTTCCAAATAACACTATCAGGATGCAATTGTAGGCAAATATCTTCATGTGTATATAAATATAATATGAAGTAGCAGTTCCAGAAACTAAAATATAAGTAGAACACAATTCTGTAGAAATATAAACTTAATGTACCACTCCAAGAATATCAGAACAGACAATACCTGTTTTCAGTTCAAATCGCTTTGTCAGATTATTGAGGTGATAGCTAAGCAATGTGATTAGATAAACAGAATGTTGTAATTAAGTTTTGAAATTGAAATGGAAAAGTTTACGTCAAGGAATGTATCAAACTCTTAAGAAATGTCACCTGCAATTTAAGAATCTGCAGATCAGCTTCTATGCGGGCAATCTTCATTTCAAAACCCACATCTTTACCTATTCCATAGAAGTGTAATTTATCAGCAACTAATGCTAATAATAAAGAGAAAGAACTAACACTCGTTTGACAATCCCAAACTCCACACGATTGTTAGTGGTACCTCCCAGACTCCAAACGAGTGTATATCACATCTATTAAACCATTTTTATATCCAAAAGGAAGTCATAAACTTGACTCCGTTGAACCAGAAGAGCGAATATTATTGGGTTGATCGCTGTACCAAAACTTGCCCTCTTTACTGCCTGTTTGACAAACTTTACCCTATAGTTGCTACAATTTACTTTTAAACAACTATTAATTGAAGAAAAAACTAACCTGCCATAGCTGAAATTTTGGAGACATTAAGTAATCGTCTTCTTTCAGCCAGAGACGGCAATCTCTTCACCTCTGTAAGATCAAAATTTTCCTTGCTGACCAACGCAGAATCATCACCGCCAAACAAAGATAAGGCATGAAGAGTTTCTGAAGCAGAGGAGAATTGACTTAAGAATATCTCATGAAGCCACCGCAAATCTTTGTGATCCTTGAGAAAATTTGCTAGCTCATCCAGGAACTCCTCTCCAAGCCTTAACAGCTTAGCATACTGTTGGTTCTTAATTAGCTGCTGAAAGACATAGTAGCTGAATCCTCCATGAGGCCCTACATGCTGCATTATAACATTACATCAAACTAAAAAGACCCGGCGTATTGAAATACATAAAATATTATTTGAATAAGCCACATTTAGCTACCAAATAGCAATTCTTGAAAGGAGAAAAGAAGTTGAGTGCCGATGCTGGATCATGAGATTTGAACTCTAGTTTTTTTGGTCTGTGCATCTAAATATCCTATCAATGAGCAAAATCTTACAAAATACTTATTCAGAATAAAAGGAATGTTCTCATACCATAAGGTTTCTGAGGAGTTCTGTATCACCAAGGTCGTAACATATATGCCACAAAGTTTGATAGCCTTCATGCTGCTTAGCAATTAAAAGAATGGGTGAAGTAACCTCTCTATATATGGATTCTTTTGTTTCATTGTCATCAACACCTTTACATGACTCCTGAAAAGAAAGAAAAGGAAAAAGAAAAAGAAAGCATGGTTATTTGTTCTGTTACTCAACTAAATTCAACAAATTGAGAAACAGAGCAATGCAGCAAGCTATAATTAACTGCATCAAGGAAAGTAAAGATTACAAGTAGATATGTCATTACTCTGATATGGGTGCATCGAGAAACCAGATTCACTTATAACACATAAAATCTGAAAGAGAAAAGGGCAAAACAGACAATTTCTGAGTTTTTTTTTACAGTTTTGCAACTCCTCATAGAATATCTTCACGAGGTAAATGTTCTATAATTCTAGTTTCGAGAGGCAGCATATTCTCAGGTCTATCAGTATGGACAAGAAAAAAGTTGGTTCCTATTCTCAAGCTACCTAAGACATGCAAAACCACTTACCAGTCAATCGGCAAGTTTTCAAACTTACACAATTATTGCTAACATATTTAC
Organism: Ananas comosus; assembly: GCF_001540865.1. Taxonomy (NCBI): domain Eukaryota; kingdom Viridiplantae; phylum Streptophyta; class Magnoliopsida; order Poales; family Bromeliaceae; genus Ananas; species Ananas comosus. Next base: position 5,299,222 of record NC_033634.1, on the reverse strand, counting down.
AACCCACCCCTCCCCACCACCACCACCACCACCACCACCACCAAACAGAAAAAACCAACCACAGGAAACCCCTCCTCCCCCTCCCCTCTCCAAAACACCTTGTTGCAGCTAAGTCCATATACCTTTCAATATAATCTACTATCTTGTACATCTCGTGATAAAAAGGAAACAGACAAGTTGATGATATAGTGACCAAACAAGGATTAGATGAAAAACAAGGCATGGTCATCAAAACAAGCAAATATTCTAATAAGAAAAAAATAGTCAGCAATGTCATACCACACAAAGGTACCTGGTATTTAGCTTCCACAATTCTTTTGGCAAATTCATACATGGAACCAAGTAGCTCCTCTCTTCGTCGACAGTATTCTTCAAGTAGTCCTTTTCGTTCTTCCCCACGTTCAATTTTAGCACTGATTGAACCAGTATACGCGTCCAAGAGAGTAGCTGTCAGACCTTGAAATTGAGACCACAGTTTAGATTTGCCTGAAATATCCACTTCTCCTGATTCCTTTAAAAGCTGCATGATGAAAGCCGCTATGCTCCACAAACCTGACCGGACAACAGGCTGGCTGTTCCAAGGTGTTAATCCCTCGGGAGAAGGATACCAGTTCTTGTGCTCATCTCTATAGCGCATAGCACTCTGAATTAACAATGTACAAGCATTTGCTAATTCAAATGCTTGCTCCATCCGAATAAAAAAGGAACTCTCTCCATTAATTATATACTGAAGATAGTGAGACAAGCAATAGAAGAATTCCTCTATGTCAGAAACTTTACTGTAGAATACTTCAGCATTATCTCGATCCATTAAGAGAACAGTATTCCGGCGAGCTTTCTCACCAACCAGCTGAATGAGGCTCCATAGAGAACCAGCGGTGTGAATATAAGACTGAGATGACGAAGAGTTGGCTGTGCCTAATCGCTGCTGGCTAAGCACATTTTGTAGCTCCCTCAACTGGATCATGCCAGAAAGCTTCTCTCCATTTTCCAAGATGGTAAGCAAAGCAATTCCTACAAGGAAAAGAGACAATTGTCTAACATTGAAAATACACATAATGTCCCACAAAACAAAGGATAAAAAAATTAGCATACCACAAAAACCATTATAATCAACAAATATGCATAGTATCTGATTATCTTGATACGCGACATAACTAAAAGTGGAAAAAGAACATGACCGAGTAGACTTGAGCATCTGCTGTCATTTTAAGCATTCAGCTTAGACACATGAAGAGGCATATGAATAAAACGCAGTTCACATAGACAGATATTTGATGTTAAGAGACATAATTAACCATAGGAAAAAAAAAAAAAAGAGAAATTATGTTCATCAATTACAATAACTTCCACTTTACATGTTACATCCAAGCAATCCTGTTAGAGAGTAGCTCAGAAGATCTAAAGGTACATAGACCATTAAGAGCTTTCGTCAACAGTCAGTCAGTGCTAATATTCAAATACATACTGGAAGACATTCGCATGGCAATATGTTCCCAAATGACAATCTACGACCAGGCAAAATATTTTATCTATCTCTAGCAGATTTGAGACTCTTCAAACTGTTCAACCAAATCGTTTATAAGAACTAAACCCAATTCATAATGTATCAAGTATCAACCAAGACCTATCAGGTTATCTTTTTAAAATAGCTTTTGCAACATCCTCAAGATGTAGAATATCAGTATAAAGAAAATTTTCTATCACGCATCGTCGAGTTTGAGACAAGTGAAGAAGACAATCAAATTTAAAAAGTTAACAGGTCATCAAAATATGAAGAAACATGAATTCAATGGCATCATTTAAACTGATAACCTCAATCAACTATTTTTCTTCTAATTACAGAACATTTCCCATAAAATAAAGAGAGGAAAATAAATCTGTTGGGAACACATAAGACAGATTAAAAAGAGTTAAAAAAAAAAGAAAACACAAGCATTATATCCTTATTAGAATTTTGCTGAAGATAACTTTTTTATGAAGCCTTCATATCCAATGTGAACCGTTTTTGCTATATCCTCAATGGTGAAGGAATACTTTTACCAACTAGTTCGGAACCATCTGGAAGAATGAATAGAGAAACCGTGTTTGCTATATCCTCAATGGTGAAGGAATACTTTTACCAACTAGTTCGGAACCATCTGGAAGAACGAATAGAGAAAGAAAGCAGATGCAGCACACAAGCTGTGCGAATTAAGAGAGTATAACATTGCAAACATTTTAGCTCCATTTGAAACTAGTAAAGAAAGTCGCAGAAACAGAGTCCCCATGTCACAACCTCCACACCCACAAAGCAAAGAGAAAATACAGGGGACAAAAAAAGCCAAATAGAAAGAAGCAAAATCAAACAGAAAACAGTAGTTACAAAAGCCAAAGCAAGACAATTAATCATGCCTTCAGCATACAAAATGGATTGGATAGTTGGTTAATGACAAAAAATATGACAAGTAGAGAAAAAGCGACCCAGATCCTTACTTTGCTTTGAATACAGTTCCGCATGGCACTTAGATAAAGCAAGAAACTGAAGGTACTTTTGATGTTTTTGCTGCTTGTCCAAGAGAAGGGATGACACAACAGCTGAAGCCACGAAGTCAGAACCTCTTGTTGTCGTCCAATGTTTGGCTAACGTATCAACAATAGATTTGCTCATGCGAACAAATACATTTGTCTCACCTTCCTTCTCAAATGCTCCTTTCATTTGAAGCTTCTCAAAAACACCATCAACTGCGCTAGACAAAACAAAATCATGAAACAGACGACCTAGCAACGCTTCAACCTCTTCATCGAGTGCAGTTCGCTGTGCAATGCCAGAAAAAGCTGCCCTTTGTCGACCTCCACCACTCCAAGCCTCAGAGCTAGCCCTTCTGGGAACAACATTGCCGCCAAATGCCTGACTTCTTTTTTCTTCTTCTGCAACTCCTTCATTAGAGCTTCCTTTACGTGATAAACTTCGCTCTGGTGGCTCAACCCCACCAAGTAAAACTGCTTTTTCATGTATAGCCCAAAAGCCAGCCCTTTCAGTCAAGACAATCCAGGCTCCTTCCTCATTATCCTCAGCAGATGGAAAAACAGAAGCATCTAAAACTTTTCCGGCATCCCAAGGCAAATCAAATTGATAGAGTCTCGTGGAGCCCCTCCAGTAATTAGTCACTGTTGCAGTTCCATCACCAGATAGCACAATTGCAGAACCAGATGGCTTACCTCCTATACGTAACCTCATGGCAAAAAGGAAGTCTTCATCTTCCACCCTAGCTTTAGGAATTATGACCTGAAGAGGAGCCTTTTTCTCCAAAAATCTTTCACTCTTTGACCCATTATGTTTAGACGAAAAATGTTGACCAGGATTATATTGCATTGTCAGAAGAGAATACTGAGTGTAGCTTGAACTGCTCACACGATCTTTACAGAAGGTAGCAACAAGAATACTCAAGTCTCTTCCATGGTCATCTGTTTGCATGTCCAAAAGCCAGATGTGCTTCTGACCAGCTAAATCCTTTTTAATACCCAGATCACCATCATTGCCAACAATTTCATGAGCCCAAAGTTTTGTAACTTCTAAGTTTGGTGCAAGCATAATATTCCAACACTGAATCTCACGATTTGTTAGCAGAAGGAAATTCCGATCAGATTTTTCTGCGAAAGAATGCTTTGATTGCCAGATAAGCGACCTTGCATAACCTTTATCGCTTTGAGAATGCCTAGTAGAAGTACTACCAAATAGAACTTCGGATAGTTGTCTCCGATGTATTTCAGTTGGTTTAAATCGAAACAACCATAATGCACCATATGACTGGCAAGCTATTGCAATACATTCATAAGGACTATCAGGAACAGCATCAGCAATAATGGAGTTGAATTTTTTTTCAGACGAGTGTTCATGTCCAATACAACCGTCCTTATGGTTCCTGTTGACAGCATTTGTGCGATCATCTGACGAGCCACCATCATTATTGTTCAGAGCTGGAAAGCTAATAATTGGAATTCTTCCCCTTTCAGAATAAATGTCATGCCAATATGCAACAACTTGAGTCGTCTGATTGAATAAAATGACACCAGTAGAACTGCTTTGCTCTAACATGATATTACAGGATGTTGATGATGGAATGTCCCATCTAACCATACAAACCATCAAATGATTACTGAAAAGGGGCTCACTGTGTAAGTCATTATTTCCGATCACAGCAAGTGGGACCTCAAGTACAATACAATCTTTTGAGACTGAAGCAGATAAATAGCTCCAAATAAACAGCTCGCTTCCACATACCATCCATGCAAGGGATGTACCTTTATCCATACCACCAGCAATTGCTGTACTATCTGCATAAAAGATAATAGGTCAGTACTGTTACAGGTGATTGTAAATCGTAAACTAATAGGGTCAAGAAACTAGTCTGACTGAGCAATGATCATAACTACCAGTAAAATTCTTCTGCAGAAGATTCGATTGAGCATTGCGAACGATATGTGGAAAATCTCCAACAAAAACAGGCTGGATCTGATTAGAATCATCACTTTTATCTGCTTTCTTCCCTGTTGGAATTCTGAAAATACGAGGTAGTATTAATAATCAGATACAATCTGCAGGATGTTTATAACTAACACGGATCGCTAAGAAGTAAGGGCATGTTTGGTTCATGATTAGAATAGGAATGGGAAATGAAATTGGATTGCTTCGGAATGGCAAATGGAATGACAAATCATGCAAAAATGTTTGGTTCATTATTGGATTGGAAATCAGAATGGAAATTTGGAATTTTTGAGAGAGGATTTTGATTAGGAGAGAGGAATTTGATGAAGGGAGATGAGGCAGGTGTTGGTGAAAGAGAATTTTGAATAGTTTACTTTGGAATAGGCCAATCTGGGATTCAAAGCCGGATTGGGTCATAAATGGATTTGGCCATTCCCATTCCGGAGTGGAATGGGAACCGGAATCCGATTCCTATAAAACAAACGACAACTATCGGAATCAATGAATTCAATTCCGACTCCATAGTCTAAAAAAGGTGGAGCAAACATGCCCTAAGGGTAAATCAGAATAACCAGTAAATAGCATAAGCCGTTTAAAGTTTTGAGAACTGAAGGTTTAATTAAAGCATCATTAAATCATCTCGCATGAGCTAAGCAACCGAGTAATTGTAAGACCAATTCACGAACAGTGTAAGCTATCAAATTAGGCCATAGAAGGTAGGAATGTGATATTCTTACCAAAGAAACCTAATGGTGCTGCTCACTTTCTACAATGGTAGATTCTCGCAAGCAAACAGGCCGTTACGGAGCACCAAGTAAAGAAACTAAACTGCTGCTGTGAGCTGCAGAGGAGTGTGGGGAGTAGTACCTGGCGAGAACGGAGAGGCGGGAAGACCAGGGGGCTGGCGTGCCGGTGAGGGGGCGGTTGGGGATGGAAGGAAGGGGGAGGGGGAGGGGGAGGGGGAGGGGAGTGGAAGGGGATTCGTCGTGCCCCTTCTCCTTGTTCTCCTTCCCCCTCTGGGGAGAGGCGAGATGCGGCTTCCTCGTCGCCGGTGAGAACATTGCTCCCACAAGAGACGGACGGATCGATCGATTGCGACGAGACCAAGCTTTCTACTACTATTATAGGGTTTAGGGTTTTAAAAACGGCTTAAGAAGAGCCTCCTTGGTTCCGCCGGACAGCGGCGATGAATGCCCGAAAAGTTACAACGTGGAAAGCGGGAAGGGAATCGATAAAGGAAGGAAAACAAATAACCCTATATAGAGTCTGTCCATGAAGGTTTTTTTTTTTTATAAAATGAATCTCCAGAAATTCAATTTTAACAACACAATTTTATCAAAATTTTATTTATAAAATTAATTCTTCTTTCGCCACGTAGGCACCACGTCAGAAATTTCTCAAAAAGACGGTGAATCGTTCACCGTCTTTATTATATTTGTTGTGGTGAATGGTTCACCGCCTTCATAAGGCGGTGAATCATTCACCGTTTTTAGTACAAATCTCTACTCTGATGCGTCAATCTTTTCAAGTCTAGAATATGGTGTCTTTGATAAGACGGTGAATCGTTTTCCGTCTTCTCGAGGGCACAGAAACGGCGGACTTGAAAGGGCGGAAAGGGGGAAAAGGGGGAAAGGGGGATTTTATACTAAAGGCGGTGAATGGTTCACCGCCTTTTGAAGGCGGTGAACCATTCACCGCTTTCACAACAAATATTACAAAGACGGTAAACGATTCACCGTCTTTGTGAGAAATCCTGACGTGGCGCCCACGTGGCAAAAGGAAGGTTAGTTTTACAAATAAAATTTTGGCAGGATCATTTTGCCAAATTTGAGTTTCTGGAGGGTCATTTTATAAAAAAGCCCTCCATGAAGCTCCATTCTTTCGTATTATATATTTTTTTGAGTAATAGTTCAATATATTGTGTAAGTCTTGACCATTTATTTTTTTAAATAAATCGATGAGATATATTATGATTCTAGATGCGACCTACTATTTAGGTATGGGTACCATTCACCAGATACCTATTTAAAAGATATTTTGATTTTAGAAAAATATTTTAGTCTACAAAATCGGTTTTATCCAACTAAGAATACTACAACCTTCTCAAATACCTACAACAATAGTTGGAATTCAAATTACAACTAAATTGTAAATTTAAATACAAAGCAACTTAAAAAACTTAATTATAAATCAAATTCAACTTTTAAATATAAAACACAAATTTAAAATAAAACTTTCAGTTCAAATTCAAAATTTTAATTTAAATCAAAAATTAAAATTTGGCTTTCAAATTAAAAGTACAATGTAGATTCAAAATTTACAAGTTTAATATTAATTTTGAAATTAAAATTTTACATTACAATACCAACTTCAAAACTTAAATTTAAATTCAATATTTTTTTGAGTTGAATACTTAACAAATTGGGTATTTGTTAGCTAGCTGAATTCCATGACCCTTGATTCGATCAAAGATCCTCCTCGGGAAGCGTGTCGGGATGAAAACAGCTTCGGAAGGTGACCATCGAAGTTTGCGCCCTTCGATTGATCAAGCGATTCGGCTGACGAGGGATCGGATCAGCCAGGTTCGAAACCTCTACAATAAATTTGGTTCGGCTGGATGAGCCGAATGTACGGACCAAGCAAGAATTGAAGTCGGCCGAGGAGCCGAAAGATTAAAGAACACAGGAATTGGTCGGTTTGAATAGCCGAATGCCTTTATATTAATTGGTAAGGAGTACAGGGGTTGAGTGTGCCGGATGGCATGCAGACTCGGGTGATCTATTTAATACACTACTCCTAGGAAAAACAGTAAATGCGGGAAAGTAAAAATTACAAGTAGACTACTCCTAGAAAATGCAGAAAATTGTGAGAAAATAAGGGCGGTCTTTTGTTCACAGGAAAAAGATCTCTTTTTAGGATGTTATTGACCTATTTATAGATCGCCCCTTGTGATCAGTTATTATCTATGCATAATCGGCCATTACTCCTAATTTTTCGAGCTATTTTCAGCCCACATTCAGTCGATCGGAACTGCTTGCAACTGCTTGCGGTTACTGTAACCTCCCTTAATTGGCGCGACGGTTTGTTCTTTAAACCCTTTCGGTGCTCCCGGTGTACAGCAAGATTGATGCCTTTGAATGGAATACCGGCGTACTACCTGTTCGCGCCTAATTGGCTCAACAGTATTATCTAATTTGGTAAGTAAAAAAATTAAATAAAATATTTAATATTATAGGATGTTAACAAATTTGGTATATACTACTAATTTTTTTCCAATATTGGCATATTAACTAATTCAAATCAGTTAACCTGTTCAATAGGTTACTTTATGTAAAATTCAACTATACCCTTTATTAATTAAGAGTTTGATTTTAATACTTACTAGTGTGGTGACCTCGCACATTGCGGCGGGTATATACTGCTGAAATAAAAATTTACCAAAAATAAAATATCACAAAAAAGAGTAGGATATAAAGATCACATTATAGATAAAATACTTTTAAAAAAGTTAAATTATGATAAGAAAAAATCAACTATTCCTAGAGAACTAATCAACAATATTCAAGAGAACTCACGTATCAAGCAAAACTTTATGATTACAATAGTTTTTACTGTTTCACATCACAAATCAAATAGAAATTATATAACAATTATAGCACATATCAAAAGAGCATCAAATTGCATGAGCTCATGTACAGTAAAGCAAAATTTATTACAAATGATAAAGTCAAAAAAATAAAAAATAGAGGAATATTAAGTATGTACTGAGAAAAGACTATTTTCTACCGTAAAGCTACTGAGGTTCAAAACATGCATAAATTTGTAGACTATAGAAAGAGAGTGTGTGTGTTCGATGATCATTATTTGCATTAATCAAACTTTCATTGTTAAGAAGAATGAAATTGAATTTACTTGCGAACAACTTTTTTCGAGTTTTGAGATGGACGGAAACTTATAGGTATAGGATCAAATGGAAATAGCCACAAAAGCTCAACAAAGAAGGACGTCCACATTTAAACAGATCAATAAAGACATGAATATCATCCAAATGTGAGCTCAAATACCTCCTATGTCATTATTTAGAAAAAGAGCTATGTATAGGCCCAAAGTAGCCATAGTACCCTTCAACTTTTCAAAATTTACTTAATAGTCCTCAGGTTCATGACCCGCTCAATGTTTCAAAATTTGCTTAATATTTCATAGATAATAAAGAATTATAGAATGAAATTCTAGTACATCTCAAAATATATATGACTATCTTTTAAAAAACTCCTTGGTGCCGACATAGAGTTATCTCTTTTCTTATTTATTTTATTGATGAAAATATACTAAGAACTTTTTAACTTTTAGGTATTAGGCAGTTTGAAATAAGCCCCTCAACTTTTAAAATTTTGGTTAATGCATTCCTAACTTTTGGATGACCTATTCTTTTAACTGAATAAAATATTATATTAATATTAATAGTTTTGTTAGTTAATAGTTGGGGGAAAAAGCAACTACCTTTATTATAGAGGTAAGCGGTTGTAATCGGATATAAAGACAAAAATTTCTACAGTAATTCATCAATGGATGTCCAATGCCGATAATATTTACAAAGCAAGCTAAAATGTTAGTTTCTTACTCTCACACAGCAGAAAAATAAAAGGTAGAAACAATCAGATCTTGCTTAAGCTATATTGCATCTTGAGATGGGTACCCTATTCTTTACTATTGCCTTTCACTTTCTATATCATCAAATTTTGAAATTATCAAAAATCATATATAACCATCCAACCCATGGACACACACTAAAGATTCTCGAAATAAGATCAAAATCACAATTAAGAGAAAAAAGTGTACCCTATCTACTTTGGTTGTAGCAGTTAGGTTAGAGACAACACAATTGTCTTAAATCCATGTAACATGAGTTACGTTCTTGGCATATTCATAACATTTTACTTGAAAATGTTGTGAATAAACGACAGCTTAAAGCTTTTTACCCTAATTGCAAACTCCTAATAAGAAAAGATATGAGAAAATACATTAGATTATATCAATAATATGAGTATGGCCATGTTCTTTTTCTCTATTTGATTACAAAATATTTACCAAATTATATTGATATCATCAATAATTTTCCTAGACCACCAATCTCAAAATATTGGAGAATTAGGTTCACATTTATCCAAAATTATGTGTTTTCTTTTTTCAGAAAATAATGGTATAAATCAAATCACAAATAAAAGTTGACCAACTCTTCTCAAAACTTAAAAAAAGGAATATTGTAAATGTCCATGTCGACAGCGAAGCATATGTCCTTTTTAAAGAAACATATGCCGCCTAAACAGCCGCACGGGCCTCTTACTCTGTAGGCCCCGCACTGTATGACAATTTCAATTTTAAATTTTTATTATTTAATAGTCATTTCTTTTTTTATTTTATATAAGTAGAAGTAATTTAATAGAATTTATATGCGTAGCTCAGGTCTTATTGGTTTTTTTATATTTTGAGTGTATTTCATTATTTTTTAGTATTTTTTTAAAGTTTAATACGTTTTAAACTTTAAATGTCTCATGAGTGTATTTTTTTAATTTCGTTTCTTATTCCTAATTGTAAATGGTAAACTAAATAGAATGATAAGGGACAAAAAAAAGGAGTTGATAAAGAGAAGGGTAGTTAAGGAGAATAAGTAAACAATAATTAAGAGGTATTATTAGTGGGGTTAATTTCAAGTTTTAATTTAAAATCTATTGCCTACTAGAAGATTTAATAGTTAATCGTTATACTAAATACTTACACATTGAATGAACTAATTACAAATTAAGGCAGCCAAGTCATCTCTCCCTTTTTATTCTTTCTACTCTTCTTTTCCACATCCTTCTTCTATGAAATTAAGTGTAATTAATTTTTTAATTTTATTGAAAATTTAGATTGCATTCTCTCTACCTTTCTCTTTGCCATCCTTCTAAATCTCTTAACTAAACCGAGTTTACCCAATAATAAAATAATAATAGATATAGATAATTAATTGGATTCTTACTTACCAAAGAACGGTGCACCGTTCTTTGTAACACCTAAGTAATTTCAATTATCTATTGGTACCTCTAAAAAGAACTANTGTTTCTCAATAGCATTGCCAGCACAAGCGAAAGCGCCTACATCGAATAAGAATGATTTTTTCTCTTTTCAATATAGAAGGAAAAGATTACAACAGAAGCAGTTTATAATTTCATAATTTAATCCAATCGCAATTACAAGATATCATCAACAATTTAATCTGTGATCCTAAAGTTGATCATGAAATAATAATGAAAGTAGAAGTGTAGACATACTAACTATAAGGGTATTTTTCTCACAGTTTCTTAACTTTAGCTTGTTTGGTTGTAAAACAATAGAAAAAAGTGAGACTTTTCAGAAGTGCTACTTTTGAGAAAATAGGTACATAAAAAGTGAGCTTCGCTTGTTTGGTTTGTCTAATAAGTGGTTAACAGAATTTCAAACTTTTCTGACTTCTTATGTTTGGGTATAGGTGGGTAAGTGTGGGGTGTTGGGGTAGATAGAGAAAGAACCTTGATTAGATCGGGCGGCGGAAGAAAGTTGATGCTGTAGGGCGAAAGAAGAATGTTGATGTGGCGGGTGTTGGGGAAATATGAATGGAGATCAAGCAAATTATAGTCTTGAGGCGTGTAAGTTCACTTTCTTTAAGGTGTTATTTGCCCTCACTTGAATGTATGCTGTCGGGTTACCAGCAAATCACCTCTATGATACAACAAGACCGCTGAAAGACTGCAAACAACACTTTTGAAGACTTTTCCTTAAGAACTTCTCTCTTAAGCATCAATATGAAAAATTAGGAAGGAAAAAAGATTGAATATGTTGCCCTTGAAGCCTTCAAACATCTCTCATTTATAGGAGGTGAATGGTTACGATGAAATGACACAACTTTTAAAGTCATATCCTTTCACAAAAGGACACGTCCTTTCACGAATAACGAAAAGACATACTCTTTCACAAAAGGTTCATATTTCTTCGTGAATAAACATATCTCTGCGTGAAGAGACATATCTTTATATTAAATGAAGAGACGAATCCTTTCATAAGAATAATTACTTTATGAACAGACACAACTATTCACCAATCTCACTTCCACTATTACAATCTACACTAACAGCGGGGAGGAAGTAATAAAAATAGGACGGAAGAAGAAAGTTGATGCAGCGAGACAAAGGTAATAAATTTTGACGTGAGGGAGGGAACATCGGAATAATTGCGCGGAGGGAGGGAAATAAAGAAAGTCGTGATAACTCGTTACCCCACTTTTTATGAGTTTTTATCTTAGTAGACGAAAAGTCGGGTGAAAAGAATCCTATTATAAAAATAAGATCCCACTTTTTCTTATTAAAAGAAGTGCAATACGATCAACTTTTTTTAACCAAATAATCATAGCAAATTCAGTTTCTAAAAGTCCCACTTTTTATCCTTCACTTTTCATCAACCAAACACTCGTGCTTCCAGAAAACAATTTTCTGGCTAGAAAAGTATTTTTCGTCCCTTTGATTTCCAGAAAAAGTAGAATTTCACGAAGAAGTCTCCTTTTTTGTTTTCTAATTTCTTGAGAAATATTATTCCACAATTTTTCGAGGAACCAAACAACTGCCTAAGCTTGCAAATTTTTGTTGTTGAGGCAAAAGCAAGAGAGCTAACCAACCAGATAATAAGTAAAACACCTCAATCAAATGATCTAAGAACATAAAGCTACCCATTTTTTTTTCAAAAAAAAAAAGAACTAAATGAACAAAAAGGCAGTCGCACACCTGAACAACCACCACAATTACAGAAACCCAGATAGAGAAATCGAGATTGTCATCGATAAAGGCGCGAATTCTCTTCAGTTCTCCAGTAGCATCATGGGGAAAACTCTGTGAGGCATGTAAAAGGACACTGGTAAAACTTGCCTGAAACTCAAATCATGAACAACACTGGAAAAAGAAATCAAGAAACTAGTACTGAACATTGCAACTTACCTGTTCCCATTGTTTGTTGAAAACTATGCAACCCACCGAAGCTGCTTCTAGTAGAATGAGTGTAACTATCAGTGCAGCATACTGAAATTGGTCTGGCTTAAGGACATTACTCAAAGATTTGAATGTCAGCAAAACCACCAAAAACATGTAAATCTGAGCAGGAGAAAAGCATATAGTGTGAAAAAGTATAGAATTGACCTGAGTGTCGGATCGTTGGCTCTAACCATTAATTCTAAAAGCTCGAGTTATTAGAAAGATACAACCAACTCACTTAAAGCATACAAACACCGCGCTCATGGATCTCGATTGTGACTCGGCCCATCCGAGCCTCCCACTATTTCGAACGTGGCTTGACAATCCAACTGGGCCTCCCACCAAAGGACAGGATGCTGACCCCTTTAAGCCGACACTAACTATGACTCATTTGGAGATGACTATCCAACCTTCAGATTTGCCGGTCAACCTTTTGATTCATTTGATAGTTGTTCCTTTATAGAATTTGGGTGCACCATTTGTTTCAACTTTCAACAAATTTTCTTTTTTTTTTTGAAAGAGAACTTTAAATGAGAATGGAGCCATTGGAATCACATGAGACAGTTAATTAAATCTGTTAAAGCATTCAAATGCATTTATGGTATAAACAGAAGTCACTAAAGAGTAGGTAGTATTGTTTAATGAAAGCGCTCTTTAGGAAGTACTACTAGGAGAAGCACTAAATAAAATTTCTCCCAATAGCTTCTCTTTAAAACGGCACTATAAGCTCTAAATCAGAGCTTCTACTTTAAGATCTCAAGATCACTTATCTGCTTTCTGCTGCAGCAAAAGCTCTAGACTTTTTGAAATTGTGTAACACGTTGTTATGTGTAATTGCCGCTTAGAAAAAGCAGAAGTAAAGCTAAACAGACTTTTAGTTCGACTGCAAACATACTAATAAAGACAAAAGCTAGCTTATGATCTAAATATTTAAGTGAGAGATAAGAGAGAGAGAGAGAGAGAGAGAGATAGCAAGTAGGATACACAACAGAGGAAGCAACCATTGCCTGCTCCTGCAGAGATTAGACCCACAAAAGTGATCAAACACACCAAAATTCCAAAACCCATCAAAGTCCACACAAGCCTGCATCCAAAAATATTAAAAGGGAAAACTTAGTGAGCACATTTACATTTTACTACCCTATGCCCAATATTTAGCAACCTGGCCCCTTAGTTTCCCCCTTTAAAAATAATAAAATCACACATTTTTTTAATAAAAATCAGAGCTGTGCAATATAGTATGTTACTACTCTCGTTAATAAAACATGAGATCTCTTCGGGATACGTCTTACGAGAAATTGCTACACTTGTAACCACATGGCAGTAAAGTGCAAACAAGCTGCGGCAAACGAAGTAAACCAACAAGCATTTCCTTTCATGCACAACCCAACCAGGGACGGAGCCATGTATAGACCCAAAAGGGCCATGGCCCCCCTCAACTTTTCAATATTTACTTTATAGTCCTTTGGTAGCTTATATATTTTTAGTTAATTTTTAAAATATATGAGCCTATCTTGTAAAAAAATTTTAAAGCTAGTATAAAGCTCTCTCTTCTTATGTGTTTTATAGGTGGAAATATACTAAGAACCTCTTAATTATAGTGCATTTTGAAATAAGTCCTTTCAACTTTAAATATTTTATTTATACATTCTTAACTTTTTTTATTTTTGATGAGCTAATTTATTTAACTAAATAAAATAGTATGCTAAATTTAATAGCTCTGTTAGATATAAGTCATTGGTTATTATTATTTTATCAACAAAATTTTAAAAAATTAAATTCTAACTAAATTACTATTAGATTTAGTAAAATTCTAAAGTTATTTGGGTGGAATAATGCAAATAAAATAATTAGATGTTAAGCGAGTGTAAATTAAAGAAATTTATTTAATATTTTTTAACATTAATTATCTAATGACTAAATTTTTTTATTAAAAATTTGAATAGGTAAAATCATATTTATCGGCCAAAATTTTTATTTGTACATATTTTGGCCTCTCTTGTGATTGAATCCTAACTTCGTCCTGAATCTAACTAAAATTAGAAGCTTGAAATGAAAAGGAAAAAATATACACAACTTACTAGAACTATAGATTATTTTGAATCGTTTACTTAAACTTTAAAAATTTTTATTTTGTACCCCCACCTTTCAATTAGTTTGATTTGAGTTGATCGATAGTATTTTGACTTCGAAATTTAAGCTAATTACTTATCTTAATAAATTTTTTTAATAAATTTATAGTTGTGAGAATTATATGAAACATACGAACTAAATCCGTAAATACGAACGATGCATTTATATTTTAAAGTCAATGCATCATTGACTAATTTGTTTGCATAATAAAAGCAAAATTTTAAAAAATTATCGATAGTTCAGATAAGTTCTATCCGTTCTTGAAAAAGAAGAAGATACCATGGGATTGTAGGCTCATGGAGATCGGAACTGCGGCGACGCCACAAGCTAAGCAGCCACACGGAGTATAAAACGATGGAGACCCCAACGAAGCTCTGGAGATAGTTCAAGAACTTGAGAAGAAAACCTAGCGAGCTCTGCGACCAACTCGGCCGCATCTTTTTCTTCTTATATATATACTGTCTTTTTTCTGTTTCTTTCCCCTCAATCAATCCCTCATGTAAAACCCTAAATAAATTAGGGTTTCCGTTTAGGGTTTCCTTTTTGCGTGGAGGAGCGAATGATCGAGAGAGAGAGAGAGAGAGAGAGAGAGAGAGTGGGGAGGGGAACGATGACGAGATCGAGCGGGACACAACGTTAGGAGCAGTTTTCGTTCTTATCTGTTTATTTTGTTTTAGTTGGAGAGTGAAGTCAGAGGCGGGACTTATCTGGCGGTTAGCTGGAAAGAGAGAGAGAGAGAGAGAGTAAAAATCTCAACACTGTGAATGAATAATTAATCATGTATGAACACGATGAATCATTTATGGTATCTAATAGATTCACCGTTTTTAGACTTTACCATATTTAAAAACGGTGAATTATTAATCGTGTTCAAATACGGTGAATGATTCATCGTGTTCAACTTATTCCACTCCCTTCCAGCAAGCCCGCGTGGTACTGATGTGATACCTGTGTAGCGGGAATAGAATCAAATTATAATTGTAAATTTAATTGAGCTATTTGTAAAAATAATTTTTTTGAAAGGACCAAATGCAAAAAAAAAAAACCTTTGTTTGGATAAAAGTGGAGAGAGATAAATTCATTTTCTGCTGTAAACAGAAATTTTTTACAGTTAGTTTGATGTAAAAAAATACAGTCGAAACTCACTTACGAGAAGGTAGAAGTCTCAACGTTCAGGGGGTTATTTATTTGGGTGAAAGTGAACAACGATAAATCCATTTTCAGCTGTAAACAAATAATTTTTATATTTAATTATTATAATAAAATTATAATCGAAACTCATCTGAGAGAGAGAGAGAGAGGGAGGGAGGGAATATCTCAACGGTCGGATCTATTTGTTTGGGTGAGAGTGGAGAAGGATAAATCTATTTTCTACTGCAGATAGTTTATGTTTTTTGAGAAATAGATAGCTAGCTACCTGTTTCATTCATTAAGCGAAATAAACTAAGCGTACATGATTGAGATAGCTAGGACCTCTTGAAGCTGCAAATAATTTCTATATTTGGTTCGACGTCATTTTTACCGTTTGATTTGTTGTAATAACTAATTAGTATATAGTCGAAATTAGCCCATGCAAACTCAGATGAAGAAAGGTAAAGAAAAAAATACATACAAAAATACTATAAAATAATACTAGATATATTTAAATATATTTAATTAAGGTATAAATTACTCTTTTATTTAGCTTTCATCTTTAAAATGTAATGGAAATTGAGTAATTAAGTTTTAGTATCTTTTTCATTAAATTTTCATATTACATTTTTTTAATTATATAGAAATATAATTATATTATATTATTTATTTATTATATTATAATTTATTATTTATTAAGTTATTTATTATTTATGTATAAATTAGTTTTTATGCCATTCACTTTCTACCGAATAAGCAGTAGAGCTGAAGGAACTTGTAACGCCCCAATAATCCTACATCGGATGGGATACTGATTCCGATCAGTTTATATGAGGCGTACACGCTAGTAATAATAACCGGTGTCACGCCCCGGATGTCTCCTTCCCCGGGCACGCCGACAAATCCGCCGTATACAAAGAAATTTTTCCTGTATACGAAGCGACAGCTGTACCTGTAAATCAAACACTACTACGAACAGTAGTAGAGAGCTGCTAGAGAAAACAGAAGCTAAACAAACTGAGTTCATATACATAGTCCAAATCCAAAATACAGCGTTACTCGCACTGGCGAGTTAAGTACTATGTACATAAGCTCGAAGTAAAACAACTACCTGCAGTAGGGTGCCTCTAGCTCTGTCAGTCGGGTAGGGCTCTAACTCGCGACGCCCTTGCCTCGATCCTGATCCGCGAAAGGCGCAGCAGCCGAAACCTGTGGCTCTGCAAAACAGGGGTAACAACTGGGCGTGAGAACTACTATAAAAACAAGTAGTCCTCAGTGGATACCGCCCAAAACAACATCGGTCCACCCACTAAGTCTACAGAAGGGAGCAAGAGTAGTCAGAAAAGCAGAAAATAAACTCTACCGCTATCGATCACTACACTATCATGCTCTACACTAACCAACTGTAGGAAATGTCAACTCTGACCCAATCCAATCGGGACTGTAAGCATACCCGTCCCCGGAACTGTGAATACACCCGTCCCTGCCCCGTTGCGACTATCAGGCTCTATCCACACTAACTGGTCCATGGAGAGCAAGTCCAACTGGCATGAGCGACACCAACGCGAAAGCACAAAGCCTGACTCCGGAGTGGCACTCGTGGGCGCTACCCAACCGAGTATGCAGCGTATCTCTGTCGAGCTCAATCAGGCTCCAACTAGCCAAAGTCAAGTAATCAACTCAAACTGATCTAACAACTAACAGGTAACGTGCCCTCGGCACAGTCTGACGCCAACAAGGCGATACGGGTCCACCGTCAACTCTGACGGCACCCAACAGTCCGAACAACCTGAACGACCCTGTAAAAATCCACTCGGCGAACCAGCACGAGTGTAAATACATTCTAAACTACCTGGAGTACTCGTCTCGAAGAAACTGCGACAGTACAATTTTCTAACGGCTCCTAGAGCTAAATCAAGCAGTTTATACAGGTGACAGGCCAAAATCGCAGGTTTTCTCCTAATTCAATTTTCAAGTCCAACATGTATAATCTACCTAATTTATAAAACATGCTCCAAAATTCAGATTTCACAATCTACAATTAATCCATGAATTTGAGCTAACATTAATTACCGAAATCAAAATCTATACATGTCGACCAATACGAACTTAGGAGTAAAGCCGATGTAACCCACCTCAAACGCTAATCACAATCCGGCGCGACAACAAAAACGGCGGAATCGGACCCTCGCCCGGCCCCCCTCGCGATGCTACGACGACGAACACACGCTCGAACGGCACCGCGGCGCGACGTCGACGAAACTCCACACCACCCGAGCTCCTCCTCTACGTACGGCTCAAGATCTATATATATACAATGCACATGTATCAAGATGATAAGCATGCTTGGGGGTAAGGTGCACGTGGCATCCTTATCCCCAGCTAGCTTACCAACTCAAAAGAAATAAAAAGAAAAAAGAAGAGAAAAGATAAAGAAATATGGATACTACAACCGGGCTTAAGCATTTTGGGTCGGTGGTTTGGGCCCAATGAGTTATTGTTGCTAGCGGGTCGGGTCGTTGCAATTGGTATCAGAGACGAATACCAGCCGGAAGTGTGAGAGCTAAGTGCTATGCGGGACAAAGTGCTACACCAACCGATTTGGTGGGAGCCACCTCTAGAATCTCACATCTGGTAATTCTGGTTCTGGTCCTCTAGAATCTCATATCGCCTAGTAATTCTTACCTCCCGATTTGGTGGGAGCCACCTCTAGAATCTCACATCGCCTGGTAATTCTGGTTCTGGTCCTCTAGAATCTCACATCGCCTGGTAATTCTAGTTCTGGTCTGTCTATCTGTGATCTTATTTGGACCCGACGAGGACGTCATGGTCTAAACATGAGGAGTTTGTAACGCCCCCAATATCTCACCCGATCCAATAATCCCACATCGGGTGAGATACTGATTTCGATCGGTTTATATGAGGCCTACACGCTAGTAATAATAACTGGGCTTAAACATTTTGGGCCGATGGTTTGGGCCCAACGAGTTATTATTGCTAGCGGGTCACGCCGTTACATTTGGTATCAGAGCCGAATACCGGCCAGAAGTGTGAGAGCTAAGTCCGTTGGTAATTCTGGTCCTTCTCTGTCTATCTGTGATTTGGTTTAGACCCGACGAGAATGNGTTATGTTTCACTTGCAATATTTCAAATATTTTTTTTATAATATCTATACCATTTTTCTTCTCATATAATTCTTATATACTTTCTTTCTTTTCAGTTTCGTTTATTATTTTTCGTTGAGTTGTGATTTCATTTTAAATATTTTTTAATATGTTTTTCATATTATTAAGTCTAATTAAATAGGTTATATTTTTTTGTTTCTTCTTTACATTTATATTTATTTATTTAATTTATAAATTTTTATTAAAATATTTTTTTTCGCTGCATCGCGCGAGTCACTGCACTAGTTAATATTAATTTTCAAGTATAACATCATACAGTCTAACTATAGCAATAGAAAGTAAAAAAAAAATTGCAATTAGAAGCTTCTACCTATGGGGTTTAGCATGAAGAAAAAAAGAAAATAGAATCACTCAAATAGAAGTAAAGGTTGGATTTTCTTACGTAAATTCTATACTCGTCATGCCAAGTAGAAAAGAATGTATTTTTACATCATCACGTAAAACATACTTTTGTAAATTTGCAATAATGGCTAGCGTTTGGCACAAAATCGGCTATTTTGCGATGAATAACTTGGAAAAAATTTTAAAAAAAATAAAATTAAAAAAACTTGTACAAAGTTAGCATATTATAAAGATTTGTGAGATATTAAAAAAGAAGGTGAATTTGGCATTTCATCAAACAGATGTAGGGCAAAAACAAACATTAAAATTAGCAAAATGAACTTTTTAATAAATCCAACAAAAATGGTGAAATGGAAATATCCAAATAGTAAAATGTACTATAATCTAGGACAACAAAAAAATAGTAAATTACACCAAGCTGTTAATAGACATTGAAATAGAATGAGAACTTGCCAAACTAGATAGTCAAAGTAGCGTTGTATCATTATAACATCCAAAATGTCAAAACAAATATAATTAGTAAAAACAATAGATTCTCAACAAAGGAAAGAAATTGTATTAGAAAAAAAAGATAATAAAACTATCTTGCCCTTTCATCCAAACAGATATAAATACCTATAAAAAATGAACCGAAGAGAGAAAATTAAAAAGATGTAAATCATTTTGCTGGTATTTGAGAAAAAACGTGAAAGAAGACTCAAACCGGCATTTGATCAAATAACTGAAGAGCGATGACCAACTTGGTGGCAAAGGCTGAAAACAGTGAAGCTTCACAAAGCTTTAGAGCAATGATGACAGGGTGCGTTCAAGATAGCTGCCATAGGTATAGAAGATAGGGAAAGGGTCTAGGTACAACAAAAGAAGAATGATGAAAAGA
The DNA here is from genome assembly GCF_001540865.1 of Ananas comosus. Taxonomy (NCBI): domain Eukaryota; kingdom Viridiplantae; phylum Streptophyta; class Magnoliopsida; order Poales; family Bromeliaceae; genus Ananas; species Ananas comosus. The sequence goes on along the minus strand of NC_033634.1, from coordinate 5,279,050 downwards.
AGAAAAAGAAAAGAAACTGAATCCCATCCGATAAAAAAAAACCTCATCAATCTGAGCATTCTCAGCAAATCTCCGATCTAGGGGTTACACTCTGGGCGATCGGACCGTCTTCACCTCCCTATGCTGACCACACGACAAATGACTGTGGGATCCACCACGGTCTCTTTTCTCGTTGCCCATGGATTTGAAGCTAAAGCCGAAGTTGAAGCAATGACAGGTTCTGTGAATATGGTAGCACAACTCTTCGGATTCAACAGATTTTGAAAACCGATGTGGCGAAGGAGAACGAAGCATCACAAACGGAAGCAACAAGTAGAGAAGAAGCCCTTCGGATTCAATAGATTTTAAAAACTGATGCGACAAAGAAGAACAAAGCGTCATCGCAAACGAAAGTGGCGGGGAGGGAAAAGGAACCGACCCCCGCACCACACCCTTTTTTTGGTCTAGAAGGGGCGAACACCAGGAGCTAGAGCGACACCCAAAGAGGCAGGTACAATGATCCAATTTATTGTGGTTTACATTAAGCCGATTCATGTAAACTGGGAAGACCAACCGGTTCATTTGATGAATAAAGAAAGAAAACAGTAATAGATGGGCCCAACTTTCTCTAATTAAAATTAATTTAGGCTGACAGGTAGGTCCACACCCCAAAACTACTGAAAATTTTGCCACGCGGAAGAAGACACGGGGTTAAATATAAGTTAATAGATGGTGTATTGAAGCATTACTCATATTTTTAACCATCAAATGTAGCTTTAATAATATTTTTAAAGTTAATGAAAATTTTATTTTAATTTATTTAAAATTAGATTAAATTAAAAATAATTAAAAATATTTTTAGAAAGTTGTTATAAAAAAAAACAAAAGATGCTATTTGGGAGAGCTTACTAAGTTGAGAGTGCATATAAAATTTTATTTTATTTTAATTTTTTTAGCCAATTTGTATAAAAAATTTACAAGTTTTAAGTTTTTGCAAAACTGGGCCGCCTTTTCCAATTTTGCAGATTCGGATCGAATTTTTCGCCATTGGACGAAAATACTTTTATTTCTTTTCTTTTTTTTTCTTTTTTTTTTTTCCTTCGTTATTTTTTTCTCTCTGACCCTCATCGCCTCCTCCACCGTCTTCGCGGCCCTCGGCGATGATAATGAGGACGGCATCGCTTTCTCTTCCTCCATCTCCTCTTCCGCCGGCACCGGCGGCCCTCGGCGATGGTAACGAGCGCGGCGCCGCCTCCCTTTCCTCTTTTCCACCTCCGCCTTTGCTAGCACCGAAGAAAAAGAACTCGCAGCGAGCACGGGTGAGAGTAGAGCAGACGGAGACGATGAGGTCATAGTCGAGAAGTGCTCACCACCCATAAGGGTGATGAAAAAAGACGGCCCATCTCCAAAGAGTGAACAAAGATGCAAAGGATAGGAAAAGAAAATAAGAATAAAAAGTAAAAATAATAAAGAACGTTTAGCGATGACATCGCTGACGACGTGCGCTCGCTTTTGCACCGCTACTGCCCCTCCTACCCATTTCTCTGGGGGTGGAGGAGGATGAGGATGAGGAGAAGGAGGAGGAAGAAGAACGAAAAGAGAAATTGTGTAAATTTCACCTAAATAGTGCAACTTTGTCCTAAAGAGTATAAATCTCATCCCAAATAGTGTAATATTTGTCTCAAAGAGTGTAACTTTTATTTAAAACCCTGCACAAAAATTTCTAAATAGTGTAATTTTATTTTAACAGTACGATTTTATCTTCTTCTTTCTTCTTCTATAATTTTTTATCTTTGTTTTTTTCTTCTTCCTTCTTCTATAATTTTTTTCTGTCACGCCTCTCCACCAGCGGTGCCGGCGACAACACTGCTAAGGACCCCCCGCTCCAAGGATGCGGTGTCGCAACGACCTCCGTGGCGTCAACGTCGGCGACGGAGGAGGAGGGAGAGGGAGAGGGAGAGGGAGAGGGCGAGAAAGGATGGGGAAGGGCGAAAGAGGGCGAGACAGGCGTTATCGTCGAAGACGGTGGAGGAGGATCGGAGAGGGAAAAAAAAAGGAATCACGGTGCAGCATTGGCCGGATCAGAGGCGAGGAAGGTGGCGAGCGCGCGAGCGAGGGTGAGGGCATGAGGGTGAGAGGCGAGGCGGATGTTTCCGCCTCAGCCTCTACTTTCGCTGCCTTCTTCGGAGAGAGAAAAAAAAAATGAACGAGAGGAAAAAAAAAAAAGGAGAGAAAAAGTAATAAGAGTATTTTAATCAGTTTACTGAAAATTCGGACCGAATTTACAAAATCGAAAAAAAGTGGCCCAGTTTTATAAAAAGCTCAAAATTTGTAGATTTTTTATGCAAATTGGCCTAATATTTTTAGAGTTAATAAAAATTTTATTTTAACTAATTTAAAATTAGATTAAATTCAAATTAATTAAAAATATTTTTACAAAGTTACTATAAAAAAGCAAAAGGTGCTGTTCGGAGAGCCAATGTTGGGAGTGCTTATAAAATTTAATTTAATTTAATTTAATTTTTTTGTGATACAAATAAGTACTATGTTCACCGACTTATTCTTCTGGCGAGTATTCGGCCTTCCCCTACCTGCCTGTTAAACCTCACAAAACCCTCATTCGTCCCCAAGCCTCGTCACTACTCTTTCTTATTCGTCTCGCCTCGCCGCGCCTCGCCACGCCTCGCGGCCGGATTTCGTCCGCTCGGCACGTCGAAAAGTAAAGAGAAGTCGGAGTCGGAGTCGGAGTCGGAGTCGGAGTCGGAGTCGGAGGCTGAGGTGTGATCAACTACCATGTCTCGGATCGCTCGATCTCGCTCTCTCCCGACCCTGCTCTCCCGGCGGAGCAGATCCCTCAGCTCTTCCTCCACCCTCTCCTCCTCCTCCTACTCCTCCTCCTCCTCCTCTGAGGCCGCCGCCGCCGCCGCTGCGGAGGAGCACGTCGCCGGCGAGCGGCCTCCTCCGACGCCTCCGCCTTCCACCGGCGCTCGCAAATCCCGGAGTCTTCTCAAGTTTGGGGCCTTTGCATCTCTCGCCGGCGTCCTGGGAGCCGCTGGATATGCCACCTATGGTTTATTTCCTCAACCCCCGTTCTGTTTTCCTTTTATTTCTTTCGGCCTATCTCCATGTCATGCGTCTTCGTTGAGAATAACCGCGAGATATCTGAAACAGAAAGGAAGATCTGGTTGCTATCTATGTTCCTAAACACCTGATTGATTGGTTGATTGATTATTTCTGCTTTCCTTAATTTGTTGTCATTCGGAAAGTTAAGAGTTCAGACCAGTTGATGGCAGATGTTAAGGATCATTTATAAGCGTTGTTTAGAGTCTTCTTCTTTTCTTTTCTTTTCTTTTCTTTTTTTTTTTTTTTTTGCCCCCATTTTATTCGACAGATATGCTTGTTACGGTGGTAATCTTCTATGTTTCTGTCATACAGCATATACCTTAGATGAAGTGGATCAGAAGACTAGCTCTTTTCGGAAAACTGCCAATCTTTCGGTCGGTGATGATGCACCAACTTTCGAGGTGAATATCTACTCCTCCAAGTTAAAATTTTCAGCTTTAAAGAAAGAAATTGCAAGCTATGTGAGATAATTAGCAGATAGGCTTTGTCATCCCTTGTCTCTTCTTTCTTTACACTAAGAGTAGACAAATTGCTGAATGATGAATAGTTAGACATGATCAAGGGCAAATAAAACTTAGGGCCATTGGTTAGCTTCTTATATGTCTGTTGGCAGATAGCCTCAGTTCTGCTAGAAACCTTAGATTTCAGATTAATTCTGACCTGAATCAATCATTTTGAACCAAAACATTTCAGTATCAGCTGAAGCTTGAACAACAGTCTTTGAATAGAATACTCAAAACATTCCCTCAGAGTCCCAACTTCTGCTAAGTTGTGAATCTTTATCCCCACCGAGATCACGATTTAATGTTCTTAATAATAGTTGTTGGCTTAAATGGGCCAGCATTCTGCCCTATGGCGGGAGGCCATGTGGGCCGAGTCATGTTCGAAATGGCGTAAGGCTAGGTTGGGCCGAGTCATGTTCGAAGTGGCGTGAGGCTGGTTGGGCCGAGTCATAATCGAGTCCCGTGGACGCTGTATTTGTACGCTTTAAGTGAATTGGTTGCGTATTTCTAACGGCTCGAGCTTTTGGGATTAATGGTTAGTGCCAACGATCCGACAATAGTCTCAATCTTGGCTCAAGTTGGAGCTATGCTTGTTTAACAAGCTAGCTCACTTTTGGCTTATTTGAGCTTGGTAGCCAGTGCGGAACAATTGACACATGCCTAAACACATGGCACCTTCTCAGAGTTCGAAAACAATGAGCTGCATACGTTCCTGAAAAAGATTTGATTGATTTGTTGGGAAGGGTTGGAGACATTTATTTGATTTTTAATTTGACAATTGGGTGTCTTTGATGTGAGTCTCTTGTTAATATGTCTCTAAAGAAGAATTTTGTGTCATCTCTTAGAGACAAAGAGATGCATTCATACATATCTAGATCTCGATTGATGGAGCAGTGCAGCATATAGATGGAGATTGGGTGACTTGAATGGCTGAACAGAAATTGAAGGGAACAAAATTGGGCCTGTTCAGTCTTGGAGAGAAATAAGGGCCTTTTGGTAGTGCAAGGAAAGTAAGACACGGGTTAATGGTAGGGTGATTGACTATAAGTGATTTTGTTTGGGTGTGGATATCGACTAGTACATCTGGATAAAATGTTAGTACATGTTTGCAACTCTGGAGATATTTTGAGCATTTATACTAGATTAAATTAGCATGCTAGGCATCCTGTACGATGTTAAATTTTGGGCAATGAGATTCTATAGTAAGAAAGTTCAGTTTAAGCCTTGCTTATGGTTGGCTCTATCTTTCTCATGCAGAAATTCCGGGCTTTAATTTACTCAACAGCTATGAAAGGTAAGGCCTTTGAAATTCGACCTTCCAATCTTACTTTACTATCGACTTCATTGATCCAGAAATGAGTTGGTTGGTGTTTATTACTCAAGTGTTGTCTTGCTCTTGTATTGTATTATCTTCATTCAAGTTAAAAATGCTTTAACTTCGTAATAATTCCTCCCAATTTGATAAGGGCAGATAAAAAAATTTATTAAATTAATAGGATTCTTTATGTGCACCTATTCCTTAGAACAGTGGAAATCGTAGCAAAGCGAAACGTGACGATTATGTGGTTAAACTTTATTGGAAAGTTCTATTATTTAGCATTCTATTTTGCAAGTATAATAATAATAATAATAATAATAATAATAATAATAATATATTTTTTATATTACAAATGACATTCTGGCGGTGTTTGCTAACTTTTTAATTTTGAGGTGTTTTTTCAATCCCTGGAATTATAGAATACAAAGTGATATTTTCAGATTGATTCCGAACCTCCATTCTGCTTTCCTGTTCTGAAACTTCATCTTTGCGCTATAATGGAGTTTAAAAACACCATAATGAAAACAAACCCATGAAATACTGGGTGAAGACAATACTGCTCGCATTTTTTTCTTTGTCACCTGTTGGAGAAGTTAGGAGCCTCCTCCCCTCAACTCCTCCTTCCCCTCTTTCATTGTTCTATCTCACTACTAACTCATGAAACAGCCTGGCACCCGGGTAACCCTTCTCTCTCTCTCTCTCTCATGCGCGGGCGCGCGTGCCCTCCCTGCTCCGATTGATTGCAGAACCCACCAAGTGTTGTCATGTTTCTGCTCTGCAGGAGCGTGTTTAGTGTTGTAATATAAGATATAAGAACCTTTGTCATAACTCTGGTCTGTATTGTAACTGTTTTATTTTGCAAGGTCTCTTTGGCCGAGTTGTCTTTTAATCTCTTTGTCTTTCTGTCTCTTTATGTGTTTATTTATCTTGCATTTGATGGAATTGGCAACTTGCTTTTTCATGACCTTTTGTTACCTTTTGCAATGCTGAAATTCTGTCTTGATATGGCAGTTCCTGTGAAGGCCATTGAATTATATCTGGATATTAGGAGCAAAGTTGAGGAGCATGTGCGGGTATGCCACATACTGCTCTCTTTTAACTGTTCATATTTTGACTGTGTTTAGTATATTGAATATGTCTAATAATTTTAATAGCTCTGGTCAATTATAATCAGTTTTGATGCTTCATTTTCTGTTGGTTAGGGCTTTACAGAGCCTTCATCAGACAAGCTACTTCCCGACCTACTTCCTGAGGAACAACATGTATATACTCTTGTTCTGGATCTCAATGAGACTCTTGTGTATTCTGACTGGCAGGTATCTTTTGTTGCTGATGTAGCATTTATTCTTTTGGATTGTTTTAGATGGTATGCAATAAGTGGAAATGAATTAACTTAAGGGCTTAAGTGACTGCAATCATCTACAAAAAATTATGTCTTATATATGTGTTTTTACAGCAAATTGATTTACAAGCCCATCTTTTGACGGATCTTGACCTTCTTTTATACTAGTTTAATCTGCTCTTTTGCTCTGCCGAAGTAGATTTCAATAGTTACTCTTCATGTCGGGGTGTTGCATGCCATCTTGCATTATTGTTCATCTATTATGTTACCAGTTGTGATACCATGGCTTTGTGGTCTCATTCATCCTCCTTGCTTTCTCTTTGGTTAGTAAGTAGGCTTTGGAACAGTAGCTTGTGAATACCACGTTAATAGACTGTTGTTTCTTCCATTGGTTGACAATCCTATTTGTATGTGATCTAGCAGTTTCATCCTGTATTTTGTTTTTCAATTGTCATTGTCATCTTGGTTGGCAAGTTTTTACTCCTAATTATATAGTTACATGTATTTTGTTGGCAAGTTCTTGGCATTGATAATGTGTTACAAAACTATTATACATGCACAATTCATCTGGAAGGGACGTTTTTGTTGATGAGGATATGTCGCGCGCTTCTCAATCTCAACTTGTGATGTAGGCATGATAGGAAATGCTGCTCATTTTAGAGAATGGATAACGAATTATGCAGACCTTATATGAGTAAATGCTGCAAAGTAGAGACATAAGAAGAGGAATATAGAGTCAAAATAATAGATGGAAGAGAAAAAAATAGTATTTTAAGTTGTTAGGCCTTGTGTTAATTTCATCACATACAAGATATTATTCTTAAGGAAGTTGCCTTTATTGTTTGTGTTCTGCATGTTAGTGCATAAATTTTTCTGATATCCTAGTTTTTTCTATTTGTTGAAAGAAAGTTCTTACAACTGATTCTACAAGGATTAGTGTTATGCTTAAGAATTTAAGTATCGTGACATGGAGTCGTGCCGATGCGTGCTGGTTATAAAAAATATATGTGCGCCGACATATAATGGCATGAAATATTTACTTTTTTTAGCAATAAAATATTCTAACTGTTTATTATGTATCTTTATTAAATCTTTTGAACTTTATTGAGAAAATTACTTACTAATTTAAGGAATAGAGGGTTTTGAACTGTGTCATTGGCACGGAGACTGTATCATATCGATATCTTTTTGGCACAATACGATACGGTGGATATGGTCTGTGCCGATCGGCACTTTAATCCTTGGTTATGCTAATGATAGAAACTGGCATAATCTAGATTTTTTTTTTTTCCTGACCCCCAGTATAGATAAATCTTTCGGATGACCTGAATCCTTCGAACCTTTTGACAGGCCTAGTGCGTAAGAATAATATTGTTATATACCAGCATTTTTTTTTCCTTCTGTAATGCCAACCTTTTTGCCATAAGCTTAAATATTCAAGCTGTGTAACTCATATATTCTGGTAGATTTTCCTAGGATTGCATTCAGTTCTTTGCTTAATTAGGTTGATAGAGCATGTCTCACATTGAATGTATCATATGGTCTACTATGTGTTTCCATATTCTGCTTTTTCTTCCGTTAGGGACGATATTACCATTTTTTTTCAGGTTTTTTTTTGGGTGGGAGGTTGTCTAATTGTTTTTTTTTTCCTTCCCCAGCGTGATAGAGGATGGAGAACATTTAAACGACCTGGTGTTGAAGCTTTCCTGGAACATCTTGCAAAGTTTTATGAAATTGTTGTGTACTCTGATCAGCTAAATATGGTAATTTGATTGCATTATTTTTCGAAAACTATTGGCCATCTGCATCCATTTTAACATTCCCATATCTATATCTTTAGTATGTAGATCCTGTTGTGGAAAGGTTGGATCAAAAAGGTTGTATTCGGTATAAGCTGTCAAGAGCTGCAACAAAGTACCAAAATGGGAAACATTATCGGGTATGTTGGAAGTTTGGTTATCATTTCTTTCTTTTTCCTCTTCGTGCAGCAAAATGATCTTTTTTCTGGGTTAAAAGCTACTATGAAATGACTGTAGTTCCATCCCTAAGAAAGAAAGTTTCAGACACTTTTAGGCATATTTATTACTTCAGGAATACACTCAAAAGCATAAAAGTCAAGTTCGAGGGTGTTCTCTGTATAAAAGTCAAGTTTGAGGGTGTTCATTCTCTATATTATCCAGCTGTAGTTCCATTTTTATCATTTGAGTTGTGTTGTGCCATTTACTTCGCCTCGCTCTTGGTGCACAAGTATTGTATGTTTTCATAAGCGCATGCTGCTTACAGGACCTATCAAAGCTGAATAGAGATCCCTCACGCATTCTTTATGTCAGTGGACATTGTCTAGAGTCAACTCTTCAGCCCGAAAATTGCGTGTCCATAAAACCATGGAAGCTTGAAAATGATGATACTGCACTACTGGATCTTCTTCCATTTCTAGAATGTAAGCAACATTTTAAACATAACTCTTCCATTAAAGTTGGCTTTATTTTCTGTAAATTTTTACTTGCTATACGTAGTTTGGGTGTAAGAATTTCTTTTGTTTACTACAGTTGTGGCCGTCCATAGACCTGCTGACATAAGGTCTGTCCTTGCATCCTATCAAGGCCGTGATATTGCTACCGAATTTATCGAGCGTTCAAAAGAAATGAAGAGGTAAGCACTATCTTGTAAATACATAATTGCTTGGGAGCACTGAGAGAGCGCCGCTCTGAATTTTATTCTCATTAGCTAGTGTTTGCATCAGTGAAGTGGGAAAGCTGTGAAATTATATACCCTACCTGGTTTTCCTTCCTGCGCTCAATTCAAGCAGGCTTTCTGTCAGCCAAGGTGATAGAGTACTCAAATATTAAAGTCAACATTGAGGCAAACTAGATAGTTGTAAAAGTTTGATAAGACAACCATTCCTTCAGGGATGGATGCTAAAACAATGCAGCAAAGTGTAAACGATAAGAAAGTAAGTTCTTCTGTGCAGCAAAGTGCAAACGGCCCTCCATTGAGGCGGGCCGCTTTGTTGTACTCTGTTTTTTTTAATTGTAATCATTATAGCTGCTACCATCTGCAAAGGTAATGTAAATAGATTATTATTGCCTTGATCTAGCTTCTTTGACCGAATAAACAGTAGGTTCAGTAATTCTATGCAGTAGCTGGTTAGATATGCTATATGGTGCCTAATGTGAACAACCTCATATTCTTTCTATCAATTGCTTTTCGTGGGTTTTTTTATTTGTTTCAACACATTGAATCTTTATCAATTTAAAATTTATTTTCTTGTTCTCTGATAGGCGGATGCAAGAAGAGAAGCGTCCAAGTTTCTGGAGGCGTTGAGGGCACAACCGGTTTGAAGAAGCTTGTCTCGCACATGCTTGCGTGAATTATTGGCTTTTTGACTCTAGCAAATGCTTATTGAAAGTGTTGAAATCCAGTGGTCTTCTATCCTTCAATTACATCATTTTTGTTTTCAATTTTAGCAGCTTTTTTCGTACTTTCATTAGATATGCTGGTGATGAACGATAATTTGTCATTTGCATTTTTTTTGCTTTTTCTAGTGTAGTGATAATGATAACATGTTAAAAGTTGGGTACTCTCCATCTATTGGACTTGCTCGTGATGGCATCATGGCTATTATAAGATGGTGATTTTTCCTGTTACGCTATTACGCAGCAGGAGCTGCATTTTTGAATAGTGATTATCTTTTCGTTTTGACATTCTTTTATTGATTGTTTCCACTTGCCTTTATATTACCTTTTTCTGTTTGTTGCATCCACTTTCCTCTCTATTTCTTCCGTGCTCTACTATCAGCAGAGACCAGTACTCAAAGGTGATACTGCACTGGTGGAGCAATGTCTGATTTCGATATCAGTGGGCACGTGGTCAAGTTTCGGGGACGAAATTTTTTTTAACGGGGGGAGTATGTGACACCCCAATATCCCACATCAAATGGGAATGGCATTGTTATTGAGTTTATAAGAGACTTAGACACTAGTAATAATCACTGAGATTAAGCATTTTGGGTCGGTGGTTGGGCCCAACGAGTTATTATTACTAGCTGATTGGGTCGTTACATTTGGTATTAGAGCCGATTCACCAGCTGGACATGTGTGGCGAGTCTTGACTGAGCTAGGGTCTGGATGACGGGCTAGCGAGACGAGTCTCATCTTGCCTGGTGATCTCACATCTCGCCTGGTGATCTTGGACTGTGTGTGTGATTAGGACTGACGAGGACGTCAGGGTCTTAACGGAGGGAGTCTGTGACACTCCAATAATTCTACATTGGATGGGAATGGTTGTCACGTCCCGTGCCCCGCTTATTTTGTCGGGTTCAGGCACGCCAACAGATCGTCGCGATGTTGTTCCAACCAGGAACAGAATTCAACATACAGATTGTATAAGGAAGTATTAAAAACATAAATCCTAGCTATTACAAACATTCAACCCAAGTTATACATATTACAATTTGCTTTTACAACCCACCGGGTCCAAGAAGGCACTGCAATCATGTTAGATCCAACAGATATCCACAAGTATTTTATGCAATATTAAAATACATGAATGTGCCTCACAATATGCAATATGAAATTCATGCAACTATGCAAATAAATTAAATAATTTTACTCTCTATCATTTGTCATTCTTTATTGTTAGCCATTCTTTACTATTTGCAATTCTTTCTTATTAGCCACTCTCTATTCTTAGCCACTCTTTATTCTTGGCTACTCTTTATTCTTGGCTACTCTTTATTCTTAGCTACTCTTTATTCTTTACTAAGGGTATTTATACCTTAGTCACACTATACCACTCGACTCGGTCTTAAGTCAATTAACTCCGAATAATCCGCGTTCTGTTCGGCTAGAGGTGAAGGAACTCTCACTTGCACCTCAGCCAACCACAGCCTACCGCGCTCCATGACATAGCCACCTGGCGGCGAAATCGTCGCACACGCCCAGCCATGGCTCACGTCAACCGGCGGTATAATCTACAAACCAGCTTAACCATCCGGCGGCGAAATCGTCGCACACGCATCGACAATGGTTTAGCCCGGGGGGGCGAAATCGTCGCACACGCCCCACACCTCTCTCGGTGTGATCCATAAGTTATGGAATTCCGGAATCCATTTCACATAGCTTAAGGGTTGGTCTTAACCCTATAGTGTCGACCTATTTAGGTCCAATGTCCTTTCCATTCTAGGTCCAATTGACCCTAGATTCAATACTTTTATCACATAACCTAGGTTTACATGACTCTAGGTTCAATTCTCAACATATATTCTTTAACACTAGGTTCAATGCCCCTCATGTCGAACCTATATTCAATAACACTAGGTTCAAAGCCACTCTTGTCCAACCTATGTTTATTAACACTAGGTTTAATGCCACTCGATCTACTTGACATCCTAGTTGTCCAAATCGAGCATTTCATAGATAACATATTTCTGTTTCCCAATGTCGAGTTCTCTAATCACCTTAGAGTTATCGATCCATGTTCAACTCATATGAATCAAGCATAATCTACAATTTGCCAACATGCATTTTACACTTAACATAATCCTTATGTCATCGTGCACATTCCTTCTAGCATATATTACAACAAGTACATCATGCATTCGTCTAACATGTTTCTACAATATGATCAACATGCTTTCATTTCAATGGTAGGTTATAAACATTTAGAATAATAGGATTCATGCATCCACATTATCGTAGACCACCTACCCATTTATAGATATATGCATTTCATTTAGTATTTCTACATTATGTCTTCTTCATCCAATGGTAGTTTAACATAGGCTTCATGTTTTACCACTAACTACCATACATGCATCAATAACAATTCTCACTTCGCTTCGACATGGAAGCGAGCTAATAACTTCGGTGAGAACAACCCACCTCACATCGCTTTCCGATTACTTGTAGTCACTTGCAATCGGCCTCCCGCGACACTCGTGTCCGTTGGGCCCGATCTTGCAACTACTCACCAACCGTGCGTCGATTCGCGGCCCCGAAAATTAATGATCTATAACTTGATGCCACGATGCTCCGGATCCGTTCTCGTGATTTTTGGGCCTCGCCTCGGCCTTCCAGGTGGAAACGAAGTCAAAACGTCCGTTTCTTCAATATCTTCACGTAGGCTCGACGAATCGCCGAACCGACTTCACCAACGCATCAAAAATACCTTCAATTAGGTTTATATAGGGTTAATTTACATTTAAACCCAACTATGACAAAGACTCCAATTTTGGTGCCCTAAAAATATCATTTAGCAACATATGCTAGATTGATCTCTTAGCTAAGCTAAAACAAGCTTAGAATCATCTAGTAACTCTTTTAGAACCATTTCTAGGTCATTCAAACCATTCCTAGGGCATCTAACATGAACCCTAGCAAACCACCATGTACACTTGAGCAAAACATGGATTTCCACATGTTCTATAGTTTCTACTAGATTTCCACTCTTGTAAGAAGATCAAAACCACAAGGTTTAGAGTACAAAATCAAGCCCTAATCTCAATCTTACAAGAAACCTCACCTTAGTCTAGATGTCCACCAAGCTCCATCTTGGAGGAGAGCTCTAGGTCTTCCAATCTCCAAAATTTCCTCCAAATCCTTCTTTTGATCCTCTCTTTTCCACCTTGAGAGGGAGCTTCTAGAGAGCGAGAGGGAGAGAAATGAGAGAGAGAGACAATCTCAGCTGTAAACAAGAGGGGAGGGGTGCTGGGGCCTTTTACAAGTTGTAACAATAGCCAAAAAGCCCTCCCAATCTTGACATTTGTAGCAGACTATGCCTGCGGTCCACAGTGCACTGTACCGGTACACGAAATTCTGTCACCGGTTCAACAGCCTTTTTCTACTCAAACCCAAGAGCTACCTCTCTCGGGTAGCTGCCTTGTACCAGTACACTTTTGATGTTAAACCGGTAACACAACTCTAGTTTTCAGATTTTTGCATCTTTTCGATTCTATTTCGTTCCGATCATTGCTAAAACCTTTTTAACTCTTCTAAACTTACTTTTAACCCTTCCAACTTTGTTGGAATGTTAATTTGACTTTGTCCAACTATTTCTTTCGCACACTCTAGTCGATTCGACAAAAGCTTGATATACTCTACCGAGGTTTCGGTATATTACAATGGGGTTGTCATTGGATTTATAAGAGACTTAGACACTAGTAATAATAACTGGGCTTAAGAATTTTGGGCTGTTAGCTGGGCCCAACGAGTTATTATTGCTAGTGTACTGGGTCGTTACAGTTCAGCTCTCCTGGTGAGGATTGAAACTTACAATCAAAATGTAACACATACATTGCTATCTATATCTACTTAAAAATTTGATGCTTTTGATGAGAATTTACTTATATTGCTTATTTGTACCACTAATTGCAAAAATATTACTTTTTAAACAGATTTTTTGGGTCTTGTCATCAACTTGAATAAGCTTTCGAAGTGGAGCAATAAGTTTTGAGGATTTATAATTTGGGATTTCTCCGAGATTATAAGTGTTTACTGTCATTTAGAATTTGTTGTTTTTTGGTTAAATTTCGAACAAGTACTTTGTTGTTGGAATTCATCTCTGAAATTTAATTTGAATATTGATATTGTAATTTGAGAGTGAAGACTATTTATTATACAAATTAGTAACACTTTTTGGTTATTACTATTTTTTAAAATTTTAATTCATTGTAGTATTTAGTTGTGGAACAAATATTTTAGTATGAAATTGCCACAATAAACTTTGTTTATCAAACATTTAGTATATTTTTAGTGGCAATTATAGTTAATTATAGTGACATTTATAATAGTTGTTATTATATAGTATTTAGCAGCATTTATTTAGACTTTTACCAACCGCCGGAACAAATGCCACTATAATTTTTACCAACCCTACCAATAGCGACAATTATCATAATTGTCTCGGAATCATTTAGCGGCAATTATAATTGCCAGTAATTTAAAAGATAATCACTTAAAACTTAATTTTGTTGTAGTAGGTCTTATATAAATTGATCAGAATCAGTATCCCATCCGATGTGAGACTATTGGGGCGTTACAATATGTCAAATGAAGTTGATTGCTAAATCGGATGTCTTATTATTGAAAACAACTTGAAAGTATGGAAACCTCCGTGCTTTCGAAGGTATAGTAGCCTAGCTCAAACCACAAAGTTATAAAGTGCAAATTTACAAATCATAAAATGACCAAATGCATGTATAAATCAAAAGTAATTTAGTTGAACTTTTCTCTATTATTTATATCTTATCAGGCATCATATGTAAAATTCAAAGGATTAAATAAAACAAACTATTATATATCCAATACTAACTCACTAATAAAATTTTATTATATTTTATATTTATTTTATAGTAAAATATAAAGCCCTATATAACAATATTTCTAACTATATATGCATTAGGTTAGTTTGTCTTGATAAGGTAGTGAAGTGCTACTAAGTTATTACGTATGTTAAAATATGTTTCGGTAAAATTATTAATTTAAATAAAAAACATGCTATCATTACACATCTATAATTTTTTTATAATGATCTCACATATTACCAAGTATTGAAATCATTGAATGAATTACTAATCATGTAAATGTAAAATTAATTAATAATTATAGACATATCATCTATATGTATAGATTAATCTTTGAAAAACCTTCAGTTACCCTGTATGTAGCTTACCGCCTTTTTACTTTAGTATCTTTGATTTTAACTATATCAACTTAAGTATCCTATGATTTCTATTTTCATTTTCTATCACACCCTTCTTTAATTTCTTTGCTAAAATAGTCACGTGCCACACATGTACATGATGGATCATCGCTTTTTCGTCGCTGCGGACTCACCAAGGATGATGAGGTTTAAAATTTAAGTAGTCCTATGCCTTTTCGTTGGCCTTTGCAGGTTGATTAGTTTAAAGGAGAAGTTAATGGAGGGTGTAATAAAAAATAAAAATAAAAAACACAGAATACTAATTAAATGATATAGTTAAAATCATAAGATACTAAAGTGAAAAACTGGCAATGCATTGTGGGTATTAGAAGTTCCCTTTAATCTTTTCATATTGAGTTGAAATAACAGAGCAACTTAAAAGTACTATTTCCACAATTATATATAAATCACAACCTCACTTAGAATCAACCAATTAACTACTAATTATTTGGATTTTTAATAGAACTGTTTATGGAAGAGAAACTTTCTGCCCTATTTTCAATTGTAATAGATAGATTTGGTTAATGACTACTCTTAGATATGAATAAACACAAGAATCTTATGAAATCAAGTCATACAATTGAAATTTCATTACATAGTTATTACTAAAGAAGAAAACAAAGTACTTCATTATATAATCATCTATAAACTCTAATGAATCCCCTTTCCTTTTTGCCACGTGTCCAATATACCTTAATCCAGGCTAATTCAATCCACGTCATCGAGCCACTTCAGATCCTATTCATTCCTTCACTCCCGCCTTGCCCCCCGTCACTCTCTCTCTCTCCCCGTCCGATCCCGCCTCTCATCTCTCTCCGATCTCCCCGTCGAGATTCGCGGCGCGATCCACGGCGCGATCTTCGCCAGGATTCGCAGCGGGGGGAGAGGAAGGCGGTGTCGTTGAGGGGCTGGTGGTCGAGGGAGAGTGATATCTTCTTTTTCGATCCTTTCTCCAACGGCGAGCGATGGCGATGGGAGGGATCTCAGGGACGAAGATGAAGAGAACGATGATAATGGTGAGAACGTAGGGGAGGAAGAGGACACATACTTGAGCGACGGTGTAGAAGAGGAAGACGATGACTCCGACTTCAGGGAGAACATCCTCAACGGCCTCGAAGACTCCGCCGTGGTCGAGGATTGTTCTTGGTCCGTCTCCACGGTGCGATCACGAAACCCGAACCCTAATCTCCTCCTCCTCCTCTTCAGTCGCGTTGCTCGAATAGAATTTGTGTTGTGTTCTTTTGTACAAATTTCCTGTTTGGATCGCGCCTAACGCTATCGATTGATGTGTCGTGAGTGTCGGAGCTCGATTGTGAATTGTTCGATTGAGCACTGTTTCTGGATTGTGCTTGATCGATTTCTCCTCTCTGATTAAATCACTTATTTTAAGGAGTTTTATCATCTCATCACCATTGCGCAAATTTCTTTTTTATGGTACTGCTTGCGAACATCTTAAATATACTTCTCATTTTTTGAAGATAACATCCGAAATTTACTTGAAATTTTGTTTTCGAATAGACCAAGTCGAAGAGGCATGTTCTTCAAGCACCCAATGAATCGAAAAAAAGGTACACTTCTTTTATTAACACCTCAAATAATTGATTAGTGATTGTGCTCTTTTTGTCATTTGTATGAGCTGAATATCAAATTTACATGCTATGATCATCCTGCTGTGTTGATGGTCGAAGCTCAGGTTAGTAGGTAAAGTTTGTTTTCACTCATTTTTGTTTGGTTAGATGATCTCACTTGCTGGAAAAAAATAACACTTTCATGCTCAGGCAAATTATGTTGGGCACTTGGGAGGTGCATTGAGTAAAAATCTCCTGTTGAAGGTAAATATTCCTGTTCAAAACCAAAAAAAAAAGCAATTTGTAATATCTATAACCAAGAATTTGTCTTTCTGAAATCATGTCTTGATGTCTTTGACTTGCAGGGCAAGAAGAACAGATTTTATATTGTTTCTGCTCTTGCAGGCACAAAAGTCGACTTAAAAAGTAGAAAATTTCTTTTACCCTCTTAATTCTGGATAAAATATTTCATTATTTAAGTTGGAGGTGTTGTTAACTTTGATTAACCTTTTTTTAACGAATAGTACTATCGCAAAGGCTTGGGTTGGGATGCGAATGGCTCCAGGCTCCAGAGGAAGCATTGCAAGAAGTACTTCAGGTGGTTATCCCAGATATATCCTGTATTATCAGATTTTCATTGCAACCAATTTATTTTTTGCATACATTAATTTTATATTTTATGAATTAGATATTTACTCTATTCTTTAAATTATCAACTATCTTTTCCTATTTCTTTTTAGGTGCCATTGGGCTGTGTTTCTCCATTTGCTGTAATTAATGAGTCTGCAAGGTATACCTTTTTTCTTTGTTGTCGCATGAGATATCTTATGCACAATAGTTTTTTTTTTTTTTTTTTTTTCACTATTTAAACCAGAATCATGCCATAGTTAACTTGGCTAGAAACGTTAGTTTTGGTTTATGTGAATCTTTAATTTTTTCTGTTTACGAGTCTTTAAATCTTTATCAGTTTACATATATTCTTTTCCACCAATATTTGTACCAATGGTGATCCACAAATGTGACATAGTTGATATGTTGGATCACTCATGATCAGCAAGTTAATGACTTAATGCTTCTTTTGGATATTGCCCATCAATAACTTTTCCTATGAAACTGCAGAATAGCGAATCGCGAAAATAACTTATGCAAGTGCATATGAACATAAGTGTTACAAAAATGGAAGAGTACACGATGAATGGAATTAAGTAATCTAAAAGGAGATGCAAAAAACTATAGAATTTTATGATCAAATCGAGTTTATTATAGGATATGCAACCATAAAGGATCATGCCAAAATTGTAACAACTGTATTCAAGGTTTCATTAGCTGCCTTTGATAGAATCAAGGTTTCATTAGCTCCGACGTGGATAGATAATAGAATACAGTTGTTTCGCCTCTACAGGAAAGCATTTTCTTTTGTTCTTTTGAAAAGTGTCTATAGTGAAGAATTATAAGTTTGTGAACTTTCTTATCACTGGAAGCTTTATATTCCTGCGAATAAATTTTCCTTATTTCTTTCTCATACTTCTCCTTCTACTACAGTTCAATTTTTTCTTGCGTCCTTCCTTCAATTGTTTGCAGTATCATTTTTATTTAAGGTGTCGGCAACTCCTGCTTATTATTTCCTCTCCCCCCAGCGTTTTTTTTTTTTAACTTTCCTTTACCACCCCATTTTTACTTTAATTTTTTCATCTTGCTGCCTTTTCACCCTGATGTAGTTTACACTTACACTCTCTACTACACTTTCTTGCTGTTTAATGGTAGTCTTATACACGTTGCAACTGTTTCGGCATTCTGTGCAGTGGCTTTTGGAGATTTTGCGTTGTTTCTATAAGCTTTTGCCAAGTTTTCTTAAAATTTGAAAAACAATACTTGCCGAATGAAAACAGTTTCATAGCTGGTCAGACGTGTTCAATTTATAGATCATTTAGTTTCATAGTTTGTGGGTTCAAGAATGTGTAATTGCTTTTAGCCTCACGTAAAAATTGAGAAAGAGGGATTGTTTGTATATTTCTTCGCATGTCGAATTTAGTTGTCATCTGCCTTCCTACTATGATCGAGATATTTGCTTCGGTATTTGATGTTGATCTTTTTTATTATGAATGGTTACCTGTGAGTCATCCTATGGACTTTCAATGATTCAACATTTATGTATTTGTTTTGGTGCTGGTGCCAATTATTCTCAATTTTCCCTTTTCACTCTCTTGCTGCTAAATTACTAGGGATTATTGTTGTTCCGTGTTATTTTGTTTTGGTTTTGATGGAGGAAGCTTTTAACCTTAGTTTACAGAAATTAGTGTTATAAAGGACCCTTGGATGCAAGGCAATGATGTAATAAAGAACCCTCTCATGAGTTCTTCAGAATATATATCCACTTATTTAATAAAGATTGATAACTCCTTATTTTTTTCCTACACTTATAAATCCCAATAATCATTCTTCTTGGTAACACACTTCGTTTTATTTTCGTTTGATCTCAAAATCATAGCTAACAAATACAATAGTTTTTGAATTCATTTAATCACATATTTTGTATCGCTGATTTTGTAATAATTTTTATATTTATATATTTTTAAAACCTTGGATCTATTCTCATTTTTCTTAGAATTGTTGATGCAATTTTCGTTTTCTTAGCGTTTGTGAATTTTTGTAACAGAAAATTGTATTTACATACTATAAAATTTATAATTAAATAATTACGACGACGAAGAAGAAGAAAGCATGCGAATAACGTTGTCTCATTCAAGAAGCATCGTCCTGCGAAGCCGAGCCGTGGCCCATATAAGTGCCCGCTGGGCCGCAAATAAGTGCTTGCTGGGCTGATTTGCACTGAGGCCCCCACTTGTTATGAACTGCCGCCGCCTCGGCTACCTCCTCGCGCGGCTCGCGCATGCCCACAATTGGGCGGAGGCAAGCGGCGTCCTGAGCCTCTTCAAAGGGACGCTGCGCAGGAGCTCGCTTCTCGAGAATCGCAAGAACTTCTTAGTAAATCTAAATTGTTTGAGAATTAGGGTTTTCTGTGGTTGATGTGATAGCAAGGCTGTGTCGGTTTAGATATCGCAGTTTGGTGATGCAGATTAGGTGTTTGTTCATAGGTCGCAATAAAAATCCAGAAGCGATTCGGCGCGGGGAGCAACTACCAACTGAAGATTAAGAAGATGTATGAGGTTTGGATGAGCAATCTCGCGTGGATAAAGAAGTGCCCCAAAAAAATATAAGTTTTTTTTAAACTTGGTGTTTTTGTTTTATTTTTATCTTATAATTATTTTTTGAATAGGCACTGTTGTGGGCAAAGTCTTTTTCATAAATTAAGAAGTATGATGAAGACTAGAGTCTAAAATTTCACCCAAAATTTTCTTAAGCCAAATATGTTAACTTATTATTTATGTGTTTCATATCCTTAATCTGTTTTGATGATTAAACAAAGGTGCTTTATTCAGATGGATCTAGCTCTTTTTTATATTTCACAACGGAATGTTTAAGAGGCATATAATATGATAAAATTGTATACCTCTTACTGTATTTCGATAATTTTAAAAAAATTATATAAGCTTCTAACTATAATTTTATTTTTTTAAACAGTTGAATTTAGTTATGCAAATTGGTTGTACTTAATACGATATAGCTTCCTATACATCTATAAGATGTAAATATAAAGTTTATTAAAGTTTTAAAATTTTTGCTTCTATTATCTATCCGCTGCATCGCGCGGGTCTCTACACTAGTGAATATAGAAAGGTAGTGCATGAAGCATGTCCAAAAAAGTCAATAATATTTCAGCATTACAGTTAAAGTAAACTTATAATTATTTAAAAAAGGACAGTATACAAAGTAATTTATGATGCTTCTCAAACAGATAAATTGTACAAAAAGTTTTATCTATTGGGGTTAAACTGATATCACAAATATTCTCAAGATAACTGATAGAAACTAGGCTATGAGAAAATATTTTTTCTCTCAAAATATTGAGAGATGAAAATATTCTACAAAAATGACCCGAGGGAACGAAATTTTATAGGCTTTCTCACTTTTTTCTCAGTTTCTTTCTCCTTCACTTTTCCTTTATTATCATTATCAGCTTGTAGATCATTTTGTTGGTTTATATTTTCATGATCATCATCACCATCACCAACACTTGTACAGACCAACTGCTTGTCAGTATTTTTAGTTATCATACTCTTTTCACTACCATGTCCGCGAGTTCTTCTCTCCTTTGCTCGACAAGGTCCAAATCCAGCATAGTAGTAATAGTATTCAGAACTACTATCAAAGACTCTTTTTGCCACATTTTTCTTCTTCTTTTTCTTATTTTGACAATTGGCTTTCAAAGCAGTGCAAATTTTTGTGTAGTTGTGAGGCCGAAGTTGTTTGTGATGACAATGGCAAAATGAGCCTGTCAAATGGGTCTCTCCCTTATACTTCCATATCTTTCTATCATTATACTCGCAGACTCTCTTAGTGATAGTAGAACTTGATGCAATATGAGGTTTCTCTTTCTCCGTCTTCATCCTTCTTTTAGATGCCTTGTCCTTCCCTTTCTGCCTTTCTTGATCTTCCATAATTTCTATAGCACTATAATATAATACTAACATATTATGTACAGAATAAGCTTTTGTAGTATTTAGAAATAGATGATTGAAAACTATCAATAAAATACCTTTCAAATAGATTTAGATTGTTGTTTTTTACTTCTTCACCTTCAGGGTCAGATTCCATAATCATCACATCATGTTTCTCCTCACCCTAAACACAAAAAAAAGGAAGAAATGATCGAATTCAAATGGAGGGAAAAAAAGAGTATTTCTTAGTTAATTAAGAGTTAACTACAAACTTAATTTTTAATTATTCTAAAGTACTTTATCAAAAAAATAAAAAAGAGAAAATATTAGGTAATAAATAAAGTTCTCATAAAGGCTACATGAAAAATTATAATGACTAATAATATTATTAAATGGATAACCTGCAAATTTAATCACCATCCATGCCTTACTTGCATGAGAAATTAACCTTTTATTAACCATTTCTTTAATATGTCATTTGAAAGAAATTTAAACAAAAAAAACCTCTACAAATGAAAGCAAGTACAAGAACAAAAAAAAAATCTAAAATTTGAAAAAAAAAAAAGGGGGGGAGGGGGAAAATACAGAAAAGCATAATTTTTTTTTTTTGTATCAATCATGTTAGGATAAATGAAAATGATAGTTTTCCACTGTGATCTCTTTAAGTGAATGTGTTTCCAAGTAAAAACAGTTGAATGCGCCGCCTTCACCAACATCAATGGATGAAAATAAGGAAAAATTCTTTTCAAAATTAGTTCATAAAAGAAAACCCTAAAATAGAAGAATAGTATGGACAATGAGGAACAATTCTTTTCACAATTCAAAAAGAAAAAACCTAAAAATAGCAAGATACTAAAAGAAAGTTTGTAATCTAACCTGAATTTGTTGATGATCGGAATCTGGATGATCAGGATACAGATCATCCCATGGGGAATGATTCAATACGCATGGAGGTAAATGTGATACAGATTTGATACTCAAAGTGTCGGAGGTATTAGATAACGATGTATACAAGAAAGAAGGGGATGCAGTACCTAGTATCCCATAAGAATTCTTCAAAGTCTCCATGGTTATCAAGAGAGACGCATGCAAATAGAGAAAGAGAGCAAGTGAATAAGAAATATACCAATTGTGATTTGTGCACTTAAGACGAGGGCAAGACAAATGTTTGTACCCCATTTCTTTTTGCCTATTTTGCTAGATATATACCTATATTACATGTAAATTACTCTATTTAATTTTCTTATTCACCATTAAGATTTATATAGATTATATAGAATCATAGCTAGTCTACATATAATGTGATCGATTTTTCTATCTACTAGTTTAAACTTGCGGGTTGGGTTTGAGCCTTTTAACATGACATTAAAGTTGATTTTTCCATCTACTTTCAGTTTAATCATTTATCAAATTCTTATCCAATTTTATGCAGATTTTTCAAATTAGTTTTGTTTGATTCTTGTATGATCACATTATGCTCTTGTCACGTGTTAGCAAGACTAGTATGTATCAAGAGAGTTGTAAAATAGGATCCTAATTTGCATATAATGCTTAAAATTTTCCACTTATTAGCTTAAGTTTTAAAATTTTGATTCGAGCCCTTTAACATTCACCATTCCATTTTTTATTTTGGGTTTTAGTTTGTCGGACAAATGGATACAAGAATACACATATATGCACATGCATGTGCTAGCTCTAAAACAATTGCGGTCACACACATATATATATTATATTGTTGGTAGAATTAAAGACTTAATTTGTGACAAAAGTTGTAGAAAACTTATTGCTATAGACTTATTTGAATATTAACATACACGTCTTAATTAATTAATTTTGGACAATTATTTTCATATGGTTTGATGGATTTTTTCTACTCCTCTAACTAATATATTTATCCTATCAACTCATCCTCTCTTTTCCTTTCTATCCTTGCTATTTTTATTTTAAATAAAACTGCTATAGTACCAACATGATGAAAGGATATATATTTCTATGTGTATATTTATGCAATCTCTTTGCTAACTTAGATGATGTTTATTGCAATAGATAATATCGAATATATTTATTGCGTGCAGTTTGTGGATTGAGAAAAATGGTAAGAAAATGGTGATAATTAATTATTGTATTTGCTATTCATCTCTTTTGTTTTTTATATCTGAATTAATTATTCTTCTCCATTGTTTTATTAGCATTCTTTTTTAGCATTGTTCTTCATTTTATTATGAATGATTTACAACAGAATTGGGTTATAGGGACACATGTTTGAGACACTTTTATGTAAATGTCCCACTTATACCAAAACTTTTTAAAAAATCTACTAATGCTTAAATATAAAGCCCAATCCAACCAAAAATAAAAAGTTACTTTGCTCAACCCACCCCACCCAACCCATTCAGCCTGATTACAAACAGAAAATAAAAAAAGAAGAAAAATCGATTACCATCTCCCCTTCTCCCCTCACTCAATCCACTGAAATCTTAGACGAAGAGCCCTTCCCTCTCGTCCTCCTCCGCCATCGCAGCCAACGAGGTAGATTTTCGGCTGTTGCTAAATGTTTAAATAAGTGTTTGTAAATTAGCAGCACTCTTTTTAGGTTATAGTGGCACTCTTTAACCGTCACTATATACCTAGCTACCCCACATATAGCAACACTTTTTAAAAGTGTCGGTAATTTAGCCAGCAGCACTTTTTTTTGACTTATACCGATATTTAAAAGTGTCGCTATAGACCGTTTTTGTTGTAGTGTGATAATTTGTCAAATAGAATAATACAAGCATACACGCATGCATGCATATGGGTGCCAGAAAATAAGCATGGTCGTGAACATAGAAATCTAAATAAATATAGAAATATAGAAACCTTATTATATTGGCTTAGACTTGCTTAAAAATTAAATGCACTCTATTTTAATTGATTAATTTTGTCCACTTATCTTCACATGATTTAATAATTTTTTTCACTCTCTAACAATTATAAATGGGGCAATTGCTTATCTNCTCGTAGGCTTTTTTCAGCCTTTGATGGGACAATCATCCGATTCTTTCTTCGGCGAGAGAACACATGCACTTTCTTTCTGCAGGACGAGGACTCGGTGGCTCTCCTATTCCCATATCATTCAGACTTGGATGACCTCTCTTTCTTAGACTAGATTGAAGAAGTCCCCCTAGTCAGGAAGATAAAAACCAATACGAAAGTTGACCCGAAACTTCACTCAACAACAGATAGAGAGGCAACCCTTCGAATACAACTTCAAACATTTGCTTATCCTCTTTCCTCTTTGATTCACAATGTTTCTTCTATTCGATTTTGAAGGAACCTACCAGAAATCGAAATCGAACCACTTCCCGCGGCTCCTCAACTATCTCTGGGAAGAACGGAGCCAGAGCTCCCTGAAGGAGTGGCTAGAATACCAACAACTAAGGATCTTCCATCGCAGGAAAGAGCAGTTGGCACTGAAGCAACAACTGTTCAACTGCTGCTATTGCAACTTCTTCTACAACTGAGCCACAGACTCAGATCGAAGAGAGAGAGAGACCAACATACTAGGGTGCTTCTAATAGCACCCAACGCTTAGTACTACCAACTTTTTCATTATTAAATCTATCTCTTTGATCATTTCTATCCTTAGATTAATACTATTTCACCAACAGCCACTAAACCCCAGGGGACTATTATCATCTCAACCCTACAATTTTTCATCCAAGAGTTATAACTTAGTAGCAAAACAGCGTAAATATTATTAAACTTATTATAGTCCAATTCTATACACACACACACACACACACACACACACATAGGGCATTTTCCGTAAACTCTAATTTTCAAACGACACATTTTTCATAAATAGCTTTACAAAAAAGGTCCCAAGACATGACAGATTAGGATGGCATCAGAGTGGCAACAAGTACAACATCACTTATAGGTTTTCTAACTGAACAACATGTTAGATTGACTCTAAAGAGACCTTCGGATTGTAGACACATTAGAATGTGAGGTATTCGAAATTAAGTCCCAACGGTTTGTCGAGTCTTATTAGTCTCAAGGCTTATGGTTATTTATTACTCTGTGTTTTGTACCACAGGATATAGTGCATACCGTACCAATTCCAGGGATGGAGACGGTGATGACAGACGCATCCAGTTGCTTGAGGATCAGGTGGCGGCCCTGACAGGCTAGGTGACAGCCCTTACGGGGCTGGTGTAACAGTTGAGGCAATAGCAGGCTCCTGTCCAGGCCCCACCTCTAGTGCAGGGTATAGGAGCTACCGTAGGCACTTTCGCGGATACTGCATAGGATTCGGCTATGCTGCAACTGCCGTTGTGGCTACACAGTGCAACCGGAGGTCATGACAGCGGCTGCACAGACGACTACTACAAAAACGGCAGGCGGTGCTACACCGATGGTAGCAGGGGTCGTTCCACTAGGCATCCCGGACACTACTACGGTGTTTACCCCGACATCTATTTCTGTGGGTGGCGAAAATATGCAGACAGTGGTGCTATCCAGGGCGAAGGCGAACTTGGTGGAGTTTAAGAGGTACAAGTTGCCTAAGTTCATAAGTGAGACCACTAACCCAACAGTCGTGGAGGAGTTCATTTACACGATCTATAAGCTCTTCAAGGATCTGTTCATTGAGGAGCACGAGAGGGTACCACTGGCGGCACCTTGTTTGGAGGGTCCGGTGTGGATCTGGTAGAAGGGTGTATGCGGTGGATGCCCTTTTTCGCTCTTGTGCGGCTTTCAATGAGAAGCTTTTGACGTTTATTTCTCTGATAGCATTAAACAGAAGCTCAAAGATGATCTCAAGAACCTTTGAAAAGGCAGTAAGACAATACTAGAGGACAAGTGGGAGTTCTCCCGGCTTGTCAACTGCATCTCTTTTGCAGTGCAGAATGAAAATTCTAGACTGCTTCAATTGTGGACAGCCGAGGCATATTCATGCAAACTACCCTCGTGGGTCTGGCACGACATTGAGGCGGCTTTTACTTCTTCTACTCTGCATCAGAACCAAGGAAATACAACATCTTCAGCATTTGGGCACCCTTTGGCATCCCGCCAGGAAGAGAAGGCGTGCTAGGCCATTGGTGGGTGTGTCTACGCTATAACCCGCCAGGAGGGCGAGGAGCCGACAGGCATTGTCGCAGCTATTGCATCCCTTTACGGCATTCAAACTAAAACTCTTTTCGATATTGATGTATCTCTCTTTGTTATTGTGCATTTCTTTTGTACGAGATCATGGTATCATAATGATGCAGTTGGGCACTATCCTTCAGGTACAAATACTTGAAAATTCTATCTTGGTAGAGGAGTACTGACGGTCGTGCCCCGGTGCAGTTGGATGACCATGTATTCCTAGCAGATTTGGCACTAATGCCGATCAAAGAGTTTGATGCAGTACTTAGGATAGACTAACGAAGCACCACGCCACTATTGATTACGAGCAGCAGACGCTAACTTTCAGCACACCAGGTAAGACGGAGTTCGTCTATGCTGCATGTAAGAGCATATTCTTCACCATGACTGTTTCTACTTCTCGGACTAGGCAAATGATGATCAGTGGTTGTATCTTTCTGTTTTTCAGGCTAGGCATAACTATTTTTGCTTTTAGATACTTCAACTGGTACAGATCATATTCAATAGTGTCGATCCTCGATTTGGAGGTTCATCATCGAAAACAAAGAGGTAGCAATGAAGCCCCTTTACTATCAATAGTATTCCAGCTCAACTCTCTCTCTCTCTCTCTCTCTCTCTCTCTCTCTCTCTATATATATATATATATATATATATATATAGTATAGCACCAAGGTTTTCAATATTATAGTCTCATTTTTAATCTTAGGATGTTTCAATTAGTTATCCACACTTAAATATGATTTAGTGTACTTAAAGTTTTTAGGAATAAAATTTTTTGATATTGTTTCCCTATAAGCAAATCTGTAAGGACTGAGATTTTTGACAGTGTAACTAACTCTCTGTTGATGATGTTTATGTGTGTAATTTAATTACATAAGCACTCGTAAAGTTTCAGGAGAAAATGAGCTAAAACGGAAAAGTTACGCAATTATTAGTTTTCACTTAAGTGAATAGTAACTCCGGTTTTCCGGAGAAGCCATGGAGTAGAGTTGGCTTCTGGTGCGTATCGGACTCCGTTCATAGCAGTCCAACAGCTCGTTTCGAAGGATTCAGTTATTCTGGAACCAATGGCATTGACGGATTTCAGATCTGATGCACGATTTTCGAGAAAAAGGGATTTTATCGAAATGGGGGTTTTCGCTCTTTGCTATTCGTGCAGTTTAAAGCTCCTCGTACTCTGTGCATGTGACCTAGAGTTGAGTGGAGGACGCTTCTAGTACCTACTGGTGGTAGGAAGCCCAAATTTGAATTCGAGTTAAAGGTTTTAGGGTTTATACCTTGGTATATGTGCGATATACAGATTTATTTGAGAGCGGATAGGTTTCGGCGTGAATCGGAGATCAAATCGGACGAAACGAAATGCTAGATTCGATGCCCCCGACGTGCTGAACGCGCTGGAGCAATCCGTTCGGCAATCCAACGGACGGATCGTCGGGAATCGTGAAAAGTCTGCGGAGAGGTCAATTTGGCAAAATCAATTAATCGCGGAAAGTCCCAATATTTTATGCGCCGTTTTGCGAGATTTCGAATACTGAGGGTCCAACGCGCGTATTTTACTTGGGGACAGGGACTTGGTCGAAAATATTAGACTACGGTGGGCTAAAGTGCAAAATGCACATGTGTTATGTATTTGGGACTAGGGTTCACAATGGAACCCTAACCCTAATCCTCCAACCCTTGCCCTCCCTGTGCACCCAGCCGCCTAGGAGGCCCCCTGCCCACGCCGTGCTTGCACCCCGGCCACCGGCAGCAGCCGCCGTCGCCGGAAAAAGGGTTCCTCAACTTCCCTCTCCTCCATCCCTCTCCCTCTATCTCTCTTTCTCTCGGTTGGAGCCCAGGCCGAGGCTACATGGCCTTCACCGGCGTGGCCCTGTGCCTCGGCAACCTCCCCCGCCGACCGCCGCCGTCGCCGTGCGCCGCCGCTGCCGCTGCGGCCGCCCTGGCCACAAGCTGCCAGCCTGGACCGAGCCTAGGTCGAGCTTGAGCCCGCAGCGCCTCCGCGCATCGCCGCCGCCCACCGTCGGGCGCGCCACCCTCCCCTCGACCTCCGGCGTCGTCGGCGCCGTTCCCCGCCGGCCATGCTCGCTGTGGTGCCGCCCGAACTCGCCGCAGCCGCCCAGACCCGGAGCGGGCTGTGCTTGGGCGATCTCTGCCTCCGCGCGTCGCCGCTGCTCCTCGCCGGCCGCGCCGCCCTCCGATGACCTCCTGCAACCTCCCGCTCGCCACCCGACCGTTCCCACACGCCGCCGGCCGCCGCCCGGTTCTCCTGCGGCCGCCCAGACCTCGTGCGGGCTGGGACCGAGCCTCCTCGGCTTCCGAGCGTCGCCGCCGCCCATAGTCGCGTGCGCCGCCTCCCCCTCGACCCCCGGCGTCGTTCCCAACCGGCCCCGACCAGCCCCGGCCGCCGCGTCGCCGCCGGCAACTGTTGGAAGGCACCGAGCCGCAAGAGAGTTGGCGGCTCCGTACGCCGCCGCCGCACCTCCGGCCGCCCTGCGCCGCCTGGCATGGAGTGCCCCGGAGCCCCGCCATCTGGTGCACCCATCCCCGGCCGGACCGCCCGCCGGAATACCGCCGGCGGCCAACCCTAGCTCCCCCCTCACTGTGAGTGTCCATTTATGCAGCCAGCACTGTTTTCCCACTTTCCGGTAACTATTCCGGCAATCCGAATGGTCTTTTTGACCTCGGGAAGTGAGCACGATGATCCTTAGGTCGTGCTGAACATCGTGCTCACTTCCGTCGAGCCCTGCGATGCCTTGGTTGCTTGGCCAACCGCGATCTTCCTGCAGTGCGCGCTGCTTCGCTGACTTTCGCGTCGCTTGTGCGCGCACAGCAGTCGCCGAATGTGCTCCGAATGGTGAGCACGGTCTCCGGAACGCTGAAACCTATCAGCGGGTGCGACGGTTGACCCAGCGAACCTCGTATCGCATGATCGGGCCATAAAACTGCCGGAAATCGCATAAAATGATAGATTTTAGGGTTCATGTTATGCTTTCTTGCTTATAACTTCAACTCGGTCGCTGTGGACAGCGTGTAAATGCTGAGGGTAACCTCTGGACTAATCGTCCAAGGCCCCAAGCCACTGCGGAGATCGAAAAGCCTTGTTTGGGGCGTTTCACGGCGAAATTCGTCGACGGAACGCGATCTTAGTTCGGTTTTTATCCGATGGTGCCTCGGGATCAGTTGTGATGTCGCCAAGCCTTCTTGGCAGGTCACCCGTGTCGTTTCGAGGGGTTCAGAAATGACGGGTGAGCGACTGGTGGGTCCCGGTGTCAAAAACGACACTTTCGGGAACCCGGTTCGAGACGTTTAGTCAACGATGTTTGTTCCGAGGCGATGTGTGGTGTTGGCTGCCAATGTGGGTATTATAGAGTACTAGTGGCAGCGGTTGACTCCCAGTTGGAGTTGGGGAGTTCCAGGACAGTTAGTGGGTCCCGGCGGAGTCCCGGTGAGGTTTTCGGGACTTCCGGCGAGTTACGGTAATCGGTTTTGGGAAACCGATCTCCGTGGGGTTGTTTGTGGGTTATGCTTTTAGGGTTTCTTAGCTGTGGGTTAGACATTAACCCAGTGGACCTTCCTTAGGTCCGGTTGACGTTCTTTTGCAGTCAGGAGACAGGCGCGACAGTTGTACAGGTGGGTACTTCGATCCGACGTCGGTACAGTGGTGCACGCTCGGTGACGTTTCATTTACCCTTGTTGTTTATATCTTTTACCATATATATGTTGAGCCTTGCACCCATACTGTTTCCTTATTACTCTACTTAGTTGTTGCCAAGTGTAGTATCATGTGTAGGAGTAGAGTAGACTTTATCGGTATATGATCTTGTGACCTGGTTAGTGGTTTCATACCCTGTATTGGTGACCTGGTTGGTCGAGTTTCATACCCTATACCTACGACCTGGTTGGTCGAGTCTTCTGTGTCATATCTAGGACCTTGTTGGTCGAGCTTCCTATCCTATACTTGTGACCTTGTTGGTCGAGTTTCATACCCTGTATTGGTGACCTAGTTGGTCGAGTTTCATACCCTATACCTACGACCTGGTTGGTCGAGTCTTCTGTGTCATATCTAGGACCTTGTTGGTCGAGCTTCCTATCCTATACTTGTGACCTTGTTGGTCGAGTTTCATATCCTGTACTGGTGACCTGGTTGGTCGAGTTTCATACCCTATACTTACGACCTGGTTGGTCGATTTGTTTACATGATGACCCATGCGGTCGATGGGCCCTAGGGGGGGCAGGATTGTCGGCCGGTTGCCGACGGTTGATCATTGAGCATATTGCATTGATTGCCCGATACTCGTCGCATTTCACGAACAATGGCGGTCTGATCCACCGCAAGGAGTGTTCTTTTCCGAAAAAGTGGTTGAATGGTGACAACCCGTGAGCCCTAGAGGGGTTATATGCATGTTAGAGCGGCAGTGGTACTGTCGGGAGGTGTTGCGGTGCGGACCTCCAGGGCATTGGCTTGAGGTCTGCGGTGCTGACCAAGAGAGCATTGGTTTCAGATTGGGTACTTTTGGACTTCTTGACCGGTTGACGCATATGTTTATAGTAGCAGTCATTGCATGCATACTTACAGTTCTTACTTTATAGTTGTCTTGCTGCTATAGTAGATGTTCATGTATGCTTTCAGTTTCAGTTACAGTAGCGGTAGCCGTTATTCAGTCTAGTTCTTACTTTCTTTCAGTTTATTGCTACTGTATTCGGTATATCTGCTCTTTACCTTACTATTGTTGCTACTATATTTCCACTGACCCTTGTTGTTATTTAGCTCTTCCTGATCCGGTGAGTACTCCTCGCCTTCATCGGCTTGCGGTACCCACTGGGAGGGGAGACATGTTTACATGTTCTCACCTCCCCCACCATTTTTCAGGTATCGCGGGCGGTAAATAGTGGGACGAGACGTGAGGTACATGTGTAGCGGTCGATAGAGCTTCCGACCCAGGTTATTTCGGTATAGTTATTACCCTTATTGTTTCAGTTGTTATAGCTTAGATAGTTATATGGTTCAGTATTTTTATTACATTTGAAAATATGGATTTTCGTAAATGTAATAAACGGATTTCTGGATTTTGTAAAATAAAAGGTTTTCTACCCCTCGTGGTAGCGTTTTTAAAGAATAAAGGTTTCCGTGTAGGAAACAGTTTTCAAAAGATTTTCTGTGGATTTTGCATCTTAGTATTTCAAAACCTGTTTCTGTGGTTGGAAACATTTTAACTGATAGATGTGGATTTATGTTTAAATATCGAATATATAAATGTGAACCTGTGATGTGAATGGTGTATGAACATATAATTGTTGGTTATTTGTATGTTCATTTGGTCGTGGTTGTACCTGGGTTACTTCTTGTACTTGTGTGACGCCGTGCAAATACAGGGGAAACTCTGTCCGTGTGAACAGTGGATTCCCTGTGTTTGTGGCGGATCTGGCATACTCTGGGGTCAGGCTTTCAAAAAAAAAAAAAAAAATTTTAGACGCTTTTTCCGCTGTGTTCAAATAAAAAAGGACCCCGGGGCGTGACAAAATCATGTCAAACCAAACAGGAGAAATTGAACAATCTTTTAAAATTGAGAATAGGGCTTCAAATTTGGGAATGGGAGAGCTCAAATTAAGGTTACCTTTTTTTTACTTATATATATCAATATAACAGGGATTCTATCATACTAGGTTTCCAATATATAGGCTCTTTATTGACCTTAAGATGTTCAAATTGGTGATCCATGCCGATGAATATGATCTGTATATTTAAAATTTTTTGATTAAATTTTTATATTTTTTTCAACATTGTTTTCTCATCAGCAAATCATATCAAAACTAGTAGTGGAAAGTAAATGATCTTTCAAAAATGAGGATAGGATATTTAAATTCAGAATCAATAATGTAAACCTTACTCTAGATAGTTTAATATATTTTTTTTTCAAAATTTAAATAAATTTATATTTCTTCTACTAGTTTTGATATCAAACTCGTTATAATAGCCATTGAAAATTAGCAATTTTAACCTTACTCTAGATAGTTTAATATATTTTTTTTTCAAAATTTAAATAAATTTATATTTCTTCTACACCGTTAAACTACAAACTCGTTATAATAGCCATTGAAAATTAGCAATTTTAAAATTGTTTGATCATACGTAAACAATGTCAAAAATAAATCTAAAATTTTATTTCTACGAACTTCAAATGCTTTAAATTAGTTTTATAATATGGATCACTAATTTGAATATCATAAAATAAAAAATGAGACTATAGTATCGAAGCCTTGGTATGAAGCCACAATACTTTTTGCCACGTGGCATGTTACCCTTTATTGTTATAGCCCAACTTTAAATCAAACCACATTCTCCTCTTCTCAACACCCAACCCTTCACCACCCCACTCCTCTAATTACATGAAAAGTGCAATATTTAATTATATGCACCATATTAATATTCTATCAACCTATATGAAGCCACAATACTTTTTGTCACGTGACATGTTACCCTTCATTCGCATAGCCCAACTTTAAATCAAACCACCTTCTCCTCTTCTCAACACTCAAACCTTCACCTCCCCACTCCTCTAATTACATGCAATGTGTAACATTTAATTACATGCACCATATTTATATTCTATCAATGAGTAGGCTTTATAACTTTAATCCACTCCCCTCCTCCATTAATCTCCCACCCTCTCTCTTTTGTAACTCTTTTGCATGCACCATAAAAAAAACATCATCGTCTAATCTCCCACCCTACACTCATCTCCCTCTTTCTCTCATTGTGTTAACAAAGATGATGAGGAAGAAGAAGAAGAATAAGAATAAGAAGAAGAAGAAGAGCCTGCGAAGAACATTGTTTCATTCGAGAAGCATCGTCCCGCGAAACGAGCTGCGGCCTATATAAGTGCCCGCTGAGCCAGTCCGCATCGGGACCCCTGCTCACAATGAACCGCCGCCGCCTCGGCTGCCTTCTCGTGTGGCTCATGCACGCCCACAACTGGGCCGAGGCGAGCGGCGTCCGTCCTGAGCCTCATCTTCAAGGGGACGCTGCACGAGAGCTCACTTCTCGAGGATCGCAGGAACTTCTTGGTAAATCTAAATTATTTGAGAATTAGGATTTCTGTGGTTGATGTGATGGCAAGACTGTGTTGGTTTAGATATTGCAGTTTGGTGATGCAGATGAGATGTTTGTTCATAGGTCGCAATGGAAATCCAGAAGCGAATCGACACGGGAAGCAACTACCAGCTGAAGATTAAGAATATGTATGAAGTTTGGATAAGTAAGCTCGCGTGGATGAAGAAGTGCTCATATTAATTTTTTTTATTTATGTTTTTGTTTTATTTTCATCCGATGACTATTTTTTTGAGTAGACGCTATTATGGGCAAAGTCCTTTTCGTAGATTAAGAAGTATGATGTGGAGACTGAAATCTGAAATCTCATCGAAATTTTTTTTAAGCCAGATACGTTAACTTATTATTTATGTGTTTCATATTCTTAATCTATTTTGACACTTGGACAAAGTTGCTTGATTCAGCTGGAGCTAGCTCTTTTTTATCTTTCACAACGGAATATTCAAGAGGCACATAATACGATAAAATTGTATGTCTCTTACTACATTTCGATGATTTAAAAAAAAACTTATATAAACTTCTAGTTATAATTTTATTTTTTTAACAGTTGAATTTAGTCATGCAAATTGGCTGTGCAAATTGGCTGTGTGCTTAATATGGTATAGCTTTCTATATATCAATAAGCTGTGAATATAAATTTTATTAAAATTTTAAAATTTTACTTCTATTATCTACCGCTGCATCGCGCGGGTCTCTATACTAGTATATAATTAAATAGTTTGATCCTATTTTGGAGTGGTGACTTGCAGATTCAAGTGGAGTTTTTTGTAACGTATCAATGAGATAGAGCCATGCTGCGATTTGTTTCAGGCCCTAAATAAACACGGACACTCAAAAAATCTAGAAAACTATTGATAGCAACCTTTGTTAGTTAATTCGCGAATTATTCGCGAATTATTGAAAATCTGAATTAAACAGTCCGTTTACGAATTTTGTCCAAAGAAAGAAAATTATTCGCGAATTTTTGGGTCAACCGAATAATTCGCGAATTATTCGCGAATTATTTTCAAATTATTAAAAATCTGAATAAAAACTTATAATGTTTATATTTAAATATAGATTATCTTATATTTTATATTTTATACCGAATTTATTTTTTAAGCTGAATTTTTCAACGAATTTAAAAATTAAAAAATAAATTTTATACGTATTATATCTGTAAATTTTTGCCAAATTTGAATTACTAACTATGGTAGCAACAAGCCTTTGGTGCTAGGGAGATTTTGACCCTTGGACCAAAGGCTCTAGTCTGTCGATTAACGGCCAACAATGTGACTTACGATGAGCCCCTTATTGTCGCACTAGTGAAATATCCATCCGGTGCTGCGGATATAAAATTATTTTTATAATAAATTTTTATTTTTTAATATTTTTATTATAGTTTTATAACTCTAATTATTAATTAAATAAAAATTATATAAAAATAATTTAATAGTTAAATCTATTTAAATAAAATTTATTAAAATTAGTACATGCGCAAAGTAAATTTATACAATAATTTATTTTATAAAGATTTATATGAAAAGGATTTGAGATAAATCTATCAAAATATTTTTCAATAAATAGAAGAAAAATAAAATTATAGAAGAAATTATTTAATAAAAAATAATTATATATATACACATATATACATTATATTTTTAAAATTTTACTCATGAAATTTAAATTCTGTATTTTTTTATACAACGATATTTTACGTGATTTAAATTGCATCTATTAGGTTAGAGAGAGAGAGGGAGAGGGAGAGAATATCAGCAAAAACCCCTCCATGGCTTCTCTACACATATATGGAGGAGTGGGAGAGCGGGTGACATGAACGAGGCAAGAAAAGACCAAAAGGCCCCTTACCTACCCTAGTGTACCGGTACCATCGCAATGTCGCACCAGTACCACGGAGCAAAATGGCCANTCTCTCTAACCTATATAGAGTAATAGGGATAAGGTGATACAAACGAGGCAAGAAAAGACCAAAAGGCCCCTTACCTACCCTAGTGTACCGGTACCATCGCAATGTCGCACCAGTACCACGGAGCAAAATGGCCAACCCGAGAGCAGTCTGCGCAGAAAATGTATATGATACCGGTACGCCCCTGTGTGGTACTGGTACCAATTGCTGAAAATCTGCAATTTGCAGATTGCAATGCTAACTTTCTGCTCTCGCGTCCTGCTGAGTCCAGTTTGCATCTATTTCGCGCTAACCTGACTCGGACTTGTCCCAATACTCTCCAGAGCTGTCGGCAAGCCTCAATTGCTGAATCCCAAGGTCTCTACACCCTCCCCCACTATAAAAAGTTTCGTCCCTGAAACTTAAGCATACCTCAGCCCTGAGCATCAAACAAGTAGGGATAGGACTCCCGCATCGCCAGCTCCAGCTCCCAGGTCGCCTCCCGCTTCTCATGATGACGCCACTGCACTTTGACAAAAGGAATGACTCGGTTGCGTAATTCCTTCGTTTCACGAGCCAGAATTCACACTGGTGTTTCCTCATATCTCAAGTCCTCGCCAAGATCAAGTGGAGTGTAGTCGATCACGTGCGAGGGATTAAACACGTACTTCCTCAAAGCGGAGACGTGGAAAACATCATGGATACCGGCCAGTCGTGGGGGTAAAGCAATTCTGTAGGCAACTGGTCCAAAGGGCCTACAAAATGTAGACTGAGCTTTCCACGCACTCCAAATCTACATATGCCTCTGGACGCCGAGACCTTGAGAAAAACATGATCTCTAACCTGGAACTCTAAGTCTCGTCTCCAAGTATTGGCGTAGCTCCTCTGGTGGCTCTGGGCTGTCAAAAGGTGTCGTCGCACTGCTCTAACCTTTTCCTCAGCCTTTAATAAGATCTCAGGCCCTAGCGTCTTCCTTTCACCTACATCACTCCAAAACAAAGGGGATCGATATCTGCGTCCATACAATGCCTCAAACGGATCTATCTGAATGCTCGTTTGATAGCTGTTGTTGTACGCAAACTCAGCCAGTCTCAAATATCATTGCCACCCTCCTCCAAAGTCCAGGACGCATGCCCTCATTATGTTCTCCAGAGTCTGAATGGTCCGCTCAGACTGACCATCTGTCTATGGGTGAAACGCCGTACTGAAATGCAACTGTGTACCCAAGGCTGTCTGAAGACTCCTCCAAAAGTGCGACACAAACCTCGGATCCCTGTCTGAAATGATCGAGATCGGTACTCCACGTAATCTCACGATCTCATCCAGATATAGCTGAGCGAGCCTCTCCCTGGACCAGGTGGTCTGAACTTGTAGGAAGTGAGCAGACTTAGTCAGTCTGTCCACTATCACCCAAATAGCATCAAAACCACCCTGTGCTCTAGGCAACCTCACGACGAAGTCCATCGTGATCTGCTCCCATTTCCACTCGAGAACTGACAGACTCTGAAGCTTGCCGGCAGGTACCTGATGCTCTGCCTTCACCTATTGGCAAGTCAAACACTGAGCCACATATCTGCCAATATCTCTCTTCATTCCATTCCACCAGAACTGTGCCTTTAAATTCTTATACATTTTGGTTCCACCAGGGTGAACCGTATAAGGTAAACAATGAGCCTCCTTCAAAATCTCCTCTCGGATCTCTGAATCCACAGGCATACACAGTCGGCCCCTGTACCGCAATACTCCCGAACTGTCCACTACAAAGCCCTCTGCCTTCCCCTCTCTATCTGCTCTCGAATCCTCAACAAGTGCGGGTCTCCACTCTATTTCTCTCGAATCCTATCCAATAGAGTGGGCTGCAAAACCATAGTCATCAGTTTTGCAGTAGACCCAAGGGACACGATCTCGAGCCTCAACCGCTGCAGCTCCTCGAGTAACGGCCTCTGCTGAGTAATCAATAAGGTCAAGCTCTGCACTGCCTTCCTGCTCAATGTATCTGCCACCACATTCGCCTTGCCGGGATGATACTGAATACTAATATCATAGTCCTTCAGCAACTCCAACCACCGGCGTTGCCTCAGGTTCAACTTCGTCTGGGTGAACAGATACTTGAGACTTTTATGATCGATGAAAGCCTCACAGTGCTCGCCATACAAGTAATGCCGCCACAACTTTAAGGCAAAAACTACTGCGGCAAGCTCCAAGTTATGCGTAGGGTAATTCTTCTCGTAATCCTTCAATTGTCGTGAAACATAAGCAATTACCCTACCAAGCTGCATCAACACACAGCCCAAACCGCTGTGCAATGCATCACTGTAGATCACAAATCCTTCCCCTATCACAGGAAGGGCAAGGATAGGAGCTGACATCAACCTCTGTCTCAACTCATCGAAGCTCCTCTAACAATCCTCACTCCAGATGAATCTAATCCCCTTTCGAGTCAATCGAGTGAGGGGTGTGGAAAGCTTCGCAAAACCTTCCACAAACCGACGGTAATATCCTGCCAGTCCTAGGAAACTCCTCACCTCAGTCACCATCGTCGGTCTGGGCCAATCCCGAATAGCATCAATCTTCTTCGGATCCACTGCTACTCCAACTGCAGAAACCACATGGCCCAAAAAAGCAACCTCCCGTAATCAGAACTCGTACTTCTTCAACTTGGCATACAACTTCTTCTCTCGCAGTAGTTGCAGCACAATCCTCAAATGCTCCTCATGCTCGGTATCACTCCGGGAGTATATCAAGATATTATCGATGAAAACTACTACAAATCTATCCAAGAATGGCTTGAACACTCTGTTCATCAAATCCATAAATGCGGCAGGGTCATTTGTCAATCCAAATGGCATCACTGTAAACTCATAATGCCCGTACCGAGTTCGAAAAGCCGTCTTGGGGACATCCTCGGCCCTCACCCTCAACTGGTGGTAACCTGACTAGAGATCAATCTTCGAGAAGACACAAGATCCTTACAGCTGATCAAACAGATCATCAATGCGCGGCAACGGATATTGTTCTTGATGATCACTTTATTCAGCTTCCGGTAATCCATACACAACCTAAGTGAACCATCCTTCTTCTTCACAAATAACACAGGCGCTCCCCAGGCAACACACTGGGTCTCACATACCCCTTATTCATCAGATTCTGAAGCTGTGCCTTTAACTCTCTCAGCTCTGCCGGTGCCATCTGATAGGGTACCTTCGAGATTGGTGCAGTTCCAGGAATTACATCAATCACAAACTCAATCTCCCTCTCCGGCGGCATCGTCGTCAACTCCGTGGGAAACACATCTGGAAATTCGCGGACTAGGGGGATATCCTCGAGTCCCGGCGCCGCCGTAGGCCCCTCTACCACCGTCGCAAGAAAAGTGATGCATCCTCTACTCATAAGCTGTCGACCCATCGCCGACGAAATCCAAGTAGCAAACAGCGTACTGCTGCAGCCTCTAAAAGTGAACTCCTCCTGACCTAGCTCGCGGAACGTCACAATCCTTGATTCACAATCGATAGTAGTATAGTACCGCGCCAGCCAATCCATGCCAAGCACAACGTCTAAGTCCTGCAGCTACCCTAACACCAACAGGTCTGCGGGCATGATCCATGAATCCAGCTGTATCGGACACGACCAACAACACTCTGCAACATGTAAAATATGGTCGGAGATCTACACTTCTCTTCCCTGTACCAATGGCCCTAACTCTAAACCATGCAACAATATAAATGCTCGGCTAACAAAAGAATGTGATGCAACGGTATCGAAAAAAGTACGAGCTTTAATGCCGGAAATCAAAATGATACCTGCCACCACTTGATCAGCTGCTGTAGAGTCCTCCACCTGGGCTGCGTAGACTCTACCACTCGGAGCCTGCTGTCGCCGCTCGCCCTGAAACGGCATAGATGCTCTGTCCTCTTGACCGTAACTCGGTGGTGCCCCGTAAGACTGCGGAGGTCCTAGCTGTGCTTAGGCTGTCGATGGTGCTGGTGATGCTGTTAGGGGACAGGCTTGTCACGCCCCGGGGTCCCTTTTCAGTTTAAAACAAAGCGGAAAAGCGTCTGAAATTTTTTTTTTTTTGAAAACCTGACCCCAGAGTATGCCAGATCCGCCACAAATACAGGGAATCCACTGTTCACACGGACAGAGTCTCCCCTGTATTTGCACGGCGTCGTACAAGTACAAGAGTATAGCCAGGAAACCAACACAACCAAATGAATATAACGATAACTATACATTCATACATTCACCATTCACGTCACAGTTTTACATTCAGTGTTTAAATAGAAATTCACGAAAATTCTTTTGAAAACTGTTCCCTACACGGAAACCTTTATTCGTTAAAAACGCTACCACGAGGGGTAGAAAACCTTTTATTTTACAAAATCCAGAAATCCACATTTTCAAATGTAAATAAACACTGAACCACATAAACCAACTAAACTATTCATCAGCCAAAATAAGAAGGGTAAGAAAGTAAACCGAATTAACCCGGGTCGAAAGCTCTATCGACCGCTACACGCGTACCTCACGTCTCGTCCCACTACTCATCGCCCACGATACCTGAAAAATGGTGGGGGAGGTGAGAACATGTAAACATGTCTCCCCTCCCAGTGGAGCGGTACCGCAAGCCGAAGAAGGCGAGGAGTACTCACCGGATCAGGAGAGATAACAACAGTATGGTAAGTAAAATACAGTAGCAACGATAATGAACGAATGAGATAAATATTTATGAAAACACAACTACCGCTACTGTAATGTACAACTGCAAGCATACAAGGATATAAAAACTATAGTAGCAAGACAACTGTAAAGAAAAGAACTAGAAGTACATATGCAACAACCGCTACTATAGCTATATGCGTTAACGGACGAGAAGTCCAAAGTAACCAATCTAAACCGCCGTGTCGGTCTAAGGACCTCAGGCAAAGCCACTATCTGCTCACACCTGGCATGTAACCCTAGCACAGAGAACACCGCTGGCTCACGGGTCGGATGTACGACCACTTTTCCGGAAAAGAACACCTCCTGCGGGGGATCAACCGCTGGTGTACGTGAAATGCACTCGAGCTGTGGCGATCAATGCGGATATGATCAATAGCCAACCGTCGGCAATCAGCCGACAATTACTGCCCCTCTGGCATACCGACCGTGTAGGTCATCAAGCAACAACGTGAACCGACCGAGATAGGTCAATGTACGGAAAGTAACGGAACGACCAACAGGCCACCGATGCAAATAGGAGAACCGACCAACCAGGTCACAAGTATAGTATATACGAATGCCATCTACTCTACCCCTATACAGGATACTACACATAGA
This sequence comes from Ananas comosus, assembly GCF_001540865.1. Classification (NCBI taxonomy): domain Eukaryota; kingdom Viridiplantae; phylum Streptophyta; class Magnoliopsida; order Poales; family Bromeliaceae; genus Ananas; species Ananas comosus. The sequence continues at coordinate 5,238,516 of NC_033634.1, read as the reverse complement.
ACAACTAGGCAGTAAATAAAAGATAGTATGTAGATACTGCTCGATGTCAACTAAAAGTACGAACGCAGGAACCGACCGATAGGTCACAGGAGTGTATTCTGTAGTCCAGAACTACCGTCAGCACCAGCCGACAATCCTACCCCTCAGGGTACACCGACCTCAAAGGTCATCGACGATGGATACAAGAACTGACCAACCAGGTCAACAGATATAAGTATAAAGCACCGATCAACTAGGTCACTGAAACGAAGTACGAGAACCGACCAATCAGGTCACTGAAACAAAGATACGAGAACCGACCAATCAAGTCACCGAAACAAAGTACGAGAAGACCATCAGGTCACCGAAACAAAGTACGAGAACCGACCAATCAGGTCACCGGTATCACATATGGATAAACTACTCTACTCCTACACATGATACTAAGCATAGAAACATATGAGTAGAGTATAATAGAAACAATGGGATGCAAGCTCAATATATGATACGAAAATAGCAACAGAAGAACAGGGATAGAAGAATATCACCGAGCGTGCACCACTGTACCGACTTCGGATCGAAGTACCCACCTGTACAAATGCTGCGCCTGTCTCCTGACTGCAAAAGGACGTCAACCGGACCTAAGAAGGTCCACCGGTTAGTGTCTAACCCACAGCTAATAATCACTAATCCAAACTACAAGCAAACCCATGGAGATCGGTTTCCCAAACCGATCGCCGTAATACGCCGGAAGTCCCATAATCGCACGGGGACTCCGCCGGGAGCCACGAACTGTCCCGGAACATACCGACTCGAGCTACGAGTCACCTGCTGCCACTAAACATAAATAATCGTGCATCATGGCAGCGAACACAAACTCCTCGTGTCGAAACAATTATCGTCGGATAATCGTTTCGATCCGGGTTCCCGGAAGTGTCTAATTGACACCGGAACTACCGTCGCTCACCCGTCATTTTCCGAACCTTCAAAATGATGCGGAGTGACCAGCCAACAAGGCTCAGCGACTACACAATTCATCACGAAGCACTGTCGGAGGAATCCGAACCGATCTCGCGTTCCGTCGGCGGATTTTGCGAGAAAGCGTCGAAAATCTCTTTCCGACACTTGCAAAGGCTTGGGGCCTTGGACGATCAGTCCAGAGGTTACCCTTAGCCTATACTGCTGCCAACAGCAGCCAAGACAGACAAACTTGCACAAAGCCCTTCCGACTGCTCGAATCACATTATTTTATGTGATTTCAGCGCTTTTATGGTTCCGTCGACACAAACCAGCAGTCAATCAACCAAGCCGAGACGCCCGCTGACAGTCTCGGCATGCCGGAGGCGTGCTCGCCTTTCGGAGCACTGCCGGCCACTGTGGAGAGCGCGGGAGTGACGCGAAAATCTGCGAACAGCGCGCACAGCATGAAAAACATGCTTTATCTCGCTAACCAGGGGCTCGCTGACCCTAATTGAGGTGAGCACTGTGATCAGGACTGACTGACTATCACCGTGCTCACCCCGGAGGCATGGAACAGCCTCGCGGCCGCCGAAGAGTGAACTAGAACAGGAAATCACCGCGCGAAGGGCTAAAATATGCTTACCGGCCACTGGGGAGCTACGGTACGGCCGGCGGCGGCCGGGAAGCAGGCGCGCCGGCGTCAGGAAGGTGCTGACGACAGGGAGGGGCCGGGGCGTGTGCTGGGCGGCGACAGGAGGCTGCGGCAGCGACGGGCAATGATGCCCTAGCCGTACGAGGTGAAGGGGAGCTCGGCCCTAAGCTCGGCCGGCGGAGGCTTCGGCAGCGACCGCGCCGGCAGAGGGCGAGTGCGGCAGGCCAGGGAGGGCCAGTGCTCGCGCCGCCCGGCGGCGAGAGGCGGCGGTGGCGGCGGCGGTGCAACACAAGCCCGCATGAGCCGCGCTCGGGCTCGGGTTTCAGCGCCGGCCTCGGCGGCGATCGGGGCACCTCGGTGCGGCGGCGAGAAGTCACCTGAGGTCGGTGGAGGAGAAGGGATGCGGCAGCGACGGCAGTGACAGCCCACGACCCAAGCTCGGCCGCCCGAACTCAGTTCTGCCAGAGGGTAGCCGCGGCGACGCCCTAGCCGCGCAGCGGCGGCGGCGACCACTCCGGCCGGACGCGGAGGTGCCGGAGGGTCTCGAGGAAGGTCCCCGACGTGGTCCCGGGCGGTGGCGGCGCGGGGAGGAAGATGCAAGGTTGCCTCGGCCAGAGCTGGCTCCTGCTGGCCGCGGGTCGCCCAGGCTGCGACGGCGGCGCGCGGCGGCGGCTCGGACCGGCGGGGGAGCTGCCGGAGGTTGGGCCCTGGCCAGGGGAGGGGGCACGACTCGAGTGGACGACTTCTGGGTGATCCATGGCCAGGAAATAAACGGCACGGTGGAGAGGAAGATGGAGAAAAGCAAACCCGGCTTTTCCGGCGGCCGGAGTCGCACGCCGGCGGTCGGAGCGCGAGCACGGTCAGGGTAAGAGCCTGCTGAAGCTACCTAGGGCACAGCTGGAAGACTAGGTCGGCCGAAACTAGGGTTTCGTGCATAGAAACCCTAAAGACATAATATATACCAAATGCCGCTTTGCACCAAAGTCCTCCGGAACTGGTTATTTCCAACTCAGTCCTTCACAGCACGAGTAAATCGCGTGTACGCACCTTCACGTTTGATCTCATGCGATTCGGTACATAAAATATTAGGTCTAAAGAAAAATTATCATTTTGCGATCACCGACCTCTCCTCGAACAACGCGCGATTTCCGCAGATCCGTCCGTCAGATTTGCGAACGGATTGCACCAGTACGATCAGCACGACGGAGACAACAAATCTACGATTTTGGTTCACCTCGATCGACCACGGATTCGCGACGAAATCCAACCTTTCATTCCAACCGAATGAATAACACATAAATACATATAAAACATGTATTTTTGGATTTTCTCGAAATCCGTGCATCAGATCTAAAATCCGTCAGTGCCATTGGTTCCAGAATAGCTGAACCGGTCGAAACGAGCTATTGGACTGATATGAACGGAGTCCGATACACGTAGAAAGCCAACTCTACTCCGTGGCTTCACCGAAAAACCGGAGTTACTATTCACTTAAGTGAAAACTAATAATCACGTAACTCCTCCGTTCTAGCTCATTTTCTCCTGAAACTTGACGGGTGCTTATGTAATTAAATTACACACATAAACATCGTCAACAGAGAGTTTAGTTGCACTGTCAAAATTTCAGTCCTTACAAGGCTCAGATGCCCTGGCTGTCCACATCCATAGCATCAGCCCTCTCGCTGCTCACACTGTCGAGGCCAGTGTGGTCCTCCGCAAATCACACGCTGCAGCGACCCCTTAGACTGCCTCTGTTGACGAGGTCCTCCAGAACGCTAACGCCCCGAAGACCCACGATCCTGAGAGCATGATCGTGGAGGTCTCGGCAGACGCCTGTTGCTCGATTGTCCTTCGTCGTCTGGAGCCGAGCACTTCCTGTCCTAGCCCTGCTCCTGTAGCTGTGTCCGCTCACGGATCGATGCATCACCTCTCTCCACCCAAAGAGCCTGCTCCATAAACGCATCCAAGGTCCTCAACCTTTGCGCCTGAACCAACCTAAAAATCTCTGGCTTCAGTCCTCACTCAAAAAGGTAAACCCTTTGCACCTCATCCCTGGCCACAAATGGGATACAGTTCAGGAGCCGAGTAAACTCACGGATATACTCCTGAACTAGTCGCTCTCCCTGCTGGAGCCTTCTCAGATCATCCTCGAGCTTCTGCTTTACATTGTTGAAAAAATACATCCTATACAGCATGCCACAGAACTCATCCCATCGCATTTGTGAAGCCACCAACCCGTAGTCTCTCCTCGTCCTCCTCCACCAAGCATAGGCGTCACCAGACAAACAATGAACTCCCAGATGTACCTGCTCCCGCTCAGTAATGAACAGGTCGTCAAACAGTTTCTCCATCGCGCTGACCCAACCCTCAACAATCCAGGCTTCTGTGCCTCTGCCATCAAAAGTCGGCGGATCAAAGCGACGAAATGTCACACCCCGGATTACACGTTTCCCGGGCACGCCGACAAATCCGCCGTATACAAAGGAATTTTCCCTGTACACGAAGCGATAGCTGTACTTGTAAATCATACAATACTACAAACAGTAGTACAGAGCTGCTAGAGTAAACAGAAGCTAAAGAAACGGAGTTCCATATACATAGTTCAAAACTAAAAATACAGAGCTACTCACACTGATGAGTTAAGTATACTATGTACATGAACTGAAAACAAAACACCTACGTGCAGTAGGGGCACCTCTAGCTCGGCACGTCTGGTAGGGCTCTAACTCGTGACGCCCTTGCCTCGATCCTGATCTGCGGCAGCAGCAGCCGACGACGATGGCTCTGCAAAAACAGGGGGTAATAATAGGGAGTGAGAACTACTGTAAAAACAGATAGTCCTCAATGGGTGCCGCCCTCAACAACATCGGTCCACCCACTAAGTCTACAGAAGGGAGCAAAGATAATAATAAGTGTAGGAATGAAATCTACCGCTATGGGTCACTACACTATCATGCTCTACACTAACAAACTGTAGGAAATGTCAAATCTGACCCAATCCAATCGGGGCTGTAAGCATACCCATCCCTGGGACTGTGAATACACCCGTTCCTGTTCAGTTGTGACTATCCAGCTACCTCCACACTACTAGTCCGTGGAGAGCAAGTCCAACCGGCATGAGCGACACCAACGCAAAAGCACAGCGCCCGTCTCCGGAGTGGCACTCGTGGGAGTTACCCAACCGAGTATGCAACGTATCTCTGTCAATCTCAATCAGGCTCTCGAAAGCCAAAGTCCAATAACCAACTCAAATTGGTCTAACAACCAACAAGTAACGTGCCCTCGGCACAATTCGAAGCCCAATAGGCGATACGGGTCCACTGTCAACCTCGACGGCACCCAACAGTCCGAAACAGTCTGAACGCTACAGTAAAAATACACCCGGCATCCCAGCACGAGCGTAACTGAAATTTAAACTACCTGGGATACCCATTAAGAGGATACTGCCATAGTAAAAATTTATATAACGGCCCCTAAGGCTAAATCAGGTAGTTTAAGCATATGACGATCATAATCGCGAGTTTTCTCCTAAGTCTCATCCAAGTCCAATATGTATATATATCCAAAGATAATAATCAAGGCTCCAATTCAGATTATGAATCATAGTAAATCAATGAACCGAGCAATTGCTATACACAAAATAATTCCACGAATACAAGTCGACTATATAAGCACTTAGGAGTAAACCGATGATTAACCCACCTAAAACGCAAATCCCCGACAGAGAAGAAGGTCACCGGAGTCCCTGTCAAGCTCGGCGTAGCTCCCCGAACCAGCGACAACAACGTTCCACGGGTCTAAACATAGAAGCCCACAATAAGCCTCGAATTTGCCTAAAGCAACAGCAGCAGAGAGAAACGGTGATACAACCAAGCTAACCTATACCAAATTCAGCAAATAAGGGCTTCGTGGATTCCTCTCGAAGTCCCGAATCCAACGAATCAAATCTCGTCAAAATCCGATGCTCCTACGCCTAGAACGAGTCGAAACGCTGACGGTCGACGACGACAATCTGCGAATCAGCACTTAGCTCGAATTTGATGATGCTTGGAAAATGAAGAAGCAAATCGACGGAACACCCACCTTGACAGCGACTAGCACCAGGGCGACATCAATAACGGTGAAGATCCACGCTTGCTCGGCCTCCTTGCGATGTAACGGCAGCAACCGTATCCCCGAACGGCTCCGCGGCGCGACGTCGGCGACGAAAGCTTCAACCGAGCTCCCTCCGTGCTCACGATCCAAGCTAGAGAGAGAAGAAGTAAGCAAGAACTCTCCTCTCCTCTCAACTCTCTCTCTGCACAGGTATATAGGTTGGGAGTTGGTGGGTGACATGAACGAGGTGGAAAAAGACCAAAAAGTCCTCCTACCTACCCTGGCGTACCGGTACACGGGCTCGCGTACCGGTACAAGAAGCCAACCTGAGAGCAGTTTGCGCGCAACCTGTGCAGTGTACCGGTACACCATGATGGCTGTACCGGTACAGCAAGCAGAAAATCAGCTTTTTGCAGATTTTCTTGCTAAACGCTGCTCTCGCGTCGCACAGAGTCCGTTTTGCGTCTATTTCGCGCCAACGCTACTCAGACTTGTCTCGACACTCTCCAGAGTTGTCGACAAGCCTTCACTGCCGAACACCAGGGATCTCACACGAAAGAGGGCGAGTCTCTCAGCCATCCGCTCTTGCTCGGCCTCAGTCAGCGGTGGGGCCTCTCCAAAAGCTGCAACTGGCGCTGGGGGGACCACCGCTGGTGAGAGTACTGCTGTTGGTGGGGGTACTGCTGCAACTGGGGGCTGCCACTGGAGTAGTCGGAGGTGGAACTGGCTGCTCTGGTACTGTGCTCTGCGGCGGAGCTAACCTTTCACACAACCTCTGCAACAACTCTCCCTACTGCCTCGTCACGTCGGTCAAGACAGCCAACTGCTCCCTCAAGTCAGGGGGTGCGCTCACCTCAGGTCGTGTACTTGGCTCTGCCTGCTCAGGCATCTCAGGAGGTGCAGCACGATCCCTGGTAGGCGGTCGACCTCGGCGTCGGTACATAGCTGTCAAGAAAGAAATAAGGGTCAGATAAACACAAACACTCTCGACCCAATCAAACGAAAGTCGGGAAGGCGGCCCCTGTTTCTCCTCAAAATTATGTCGTCTGAGCCAATATAATTTTTCTGGACCGAAACAGACACTCCTTCAATCACTCACTCCACTCTAGGAATTATAACTATTCAATCATTGACTTTCGCGATAAATCATGCCCCTCGCGTCTTGCCCTCCTAAGATTTGCCAAACTTAGATTTTCTAGGTCCCAACGACCTAATACTAAGCTCTGATACCAACTTAATCTGACACGCCTCGGATTACACGTTTTTTCATGCACATCGACAAATCCGCCGTATACAAAAAAAAATTTTCTGTACACGAAGCGATAGCTGTACCTGTAAACATACAATACTACAACTAGTAGTATAGAGCTGCTAAAAGATATGAGATATATAAAACAGAAGTTCACTATACATACAAACATCCCGGTGAACCAACGAAAGGAGCGGAACCACACGCTCGAACGGCCTCCAATCGACACAACTACGACGTCCACGCGCTCGAACGGCTCCCCGTCGCGTCGTCGGCGACGATCCGAACTCCACCCGAAAGCTCCTCCACGTACGGCTCAACCTTAGAGAGAGAGAGGGAGAGAATATCAGCAAAAACCCCTCCCTGGCTTCTCTACACGTATATGGAGGAGTGGGAGAGATGGTGACACAAACGAGGCAAGAGTTAAAAGACCAAAAGGCCCTTTACCTACCCTGGTGTACCGATACCATCGCAATGTCGTACCGGTACCGCGCAGCAGAATGGCCAACCCGAAAGCAGTCTGCGCAGAAAATGTATATGGTACCGGTACGCCCCTGTGTGGTACCGGTACCAATTGCTGAAAATCTGCAATTTGCAGATTCCAATGCTAACTCTCTACTCTCACGTCCCGCTGAGTTTAGTTTGCGCCTATTTCGTGCTAACCTGACTCGGACTTGTCCCGACACTCTCCAAAGCTGTCGACAAGCCTCAACTGCTGAATTCCAGGGTCTCTACAATAGGGTTGTTTCTAGAAATTCTGGAAGTGATCAACCTAACAATTCAGACAATGCTGGCGAACACTATGCAGTTTTGCCAGTTGAAGGAGAAATTAGTAGACAGTCAGCTTATCAAGAGTCGAGTCTAACTCGGGCTCTCGGCCAGATGACCCGAGTCCTACAAACTGTAGATCAAAATATCCATCAAAGTACCGCTCGACTAGACGCGGTGCTAGCCGCCATCACAGCTTACAATGAAAATATTGTTCGAATTAGACAATAATTTATCCAAAACAAGCAACCTTACGGGGTGCAACAGGGGCTCCTAACTGTGCCGGCGCAACAAAATTTCATCACGCCGGCGGTCTCACAGGCGCAACCACAAATGACACATTTTCAGGCTGCTTATAGGCCGGCGGATATAAACGTCGGTCCGCAGTCGGAGATGGCATCGAGTTTACCTCCTTTACCAGCTTACCAGCCCCAAAATATGGGCATAAGGGCTAGGGGGCAGGCTCCGAATATGCGAGTTAACCCTATTATACCGAATTTCGGTCTACCGCAAGGACCAAATGTAGTACAAGCATAGGTTCCTTTGCAGGGGAACAATAATGAAATATACGCATGAATTGAAGAAGCCATCCGAAATACTTTCGGAGTTGGCGCAAAACCGACAATGCGGCCTGTGTTTAGATCTCCTTATCCCGCGAACATCGACGTGGAGCATCCGTATCCGGCAAACTGAAAAATGCCGAAGTTCGACAAGTTCTCAGGCGATGAGACCGAGAATACGGTCAAGCATATAGCCCGGTTCATGGCCTAATGTAGAGAAGCGGCCGCTGACTCATTTTTGAAACTTCGATTATTTAACACGTCGTTAACTAAAACAGCGTTTACTTGGTATACAAGTTTATCAGCCAATTCCATCCAAGATTGGGACGAATTGAAAAGAAAATTTTATGAGCAATTCTATAGGTCGAAGCCACAATTATCGATCGCCGACTTGGCTTTATACCGACAAAAGCCAGGTGAAACGGTCGAAGAGTATTTGAACCGTTTCAAAATAGCCAAAATCCGATGTTTTATGAGAATGCCGGAATCAGAGTTCGCCAAAATGGCGTTAAATGGTCTGCATTTTAAAATAAAAGACTATTTTGAAGATAAGTATTTTCCTAACCTATTTGATCTAGGTGTTCGAGTTGCCCATTATGAGCAATTCCGGAAGAAAAGTAAGGACGATCGACTGCAATGGAGCCAATATAAAATAAAAGCAAATGCAAGGAGAAATCCTTGATAGAAGAGCAGTCGATTCAAAACAGCCGAGCCAATCGAGTGAAAGTAAAGAATCGACTGATGAAGCCGAGGTACATGTGGCTGGTAAAGAGCTACTTTTTTCAAAGAGAAATCCTTGATAGAGAACATTCGGTTCAAAAAGAGCCGAACCAATCGAGTAAAAATAAAGACTCGGCTGATGAAGCCGAGATATATGCGACTGGGATGATAAAGAGCCGTTTTCTTTAAGCCGACCAGGACCAGCGAAACTAAAGCTTGGGTCTCGGCTGTGTCATTGAGCAGTCGATTTGGCACCAATAGTCATCCGAATGTTCATTCGAAAGACTATTCGGGGCGCATTGTTGAAACCAAAAAAATTAATATACGCCGACCTAACCCACTTATGAGCTAAAGAAAGAAGGACACGTGGTACACCAGGAGTCGGCAATAAGGCGCCTGAAGGTCAAGAGCGTTTAGGCGGGAACGATTGAGAAGTGGGGCGTAACTTCCATGAGAAGTGGGGCGTAACTTCCATGAGAAGTGGGGTGTAACTTCCAAGATCATGTCTACACCACTTCCCCCACTATTAAAAATCGACCAATAATGTGGGCTGAGAAGACATCACTATAAATAGTAACTTCAAAGCCTGTAATAGAGGTCTTTCTCTCCCCTGAACGAGAAGACCACCGCATTTTCATATCTTTTCTTTTCTACATTTATCGCTTTTCTAGGAGTAGTCTACATGTAATCTTTTTATCCACATTTACAGCTTTCCTAGGAGTAGTTTTTAAGTTAGATCTCTGGAGTCTGTATGCCCCACGGGCACATTCTGTTGTAAACTAGATTTTCAGAGTCTGTATGCCCTTCGGGCACACTCTGCTTTATTAATATATAAAGGCATTCGGCTCTTTCAGCCGACCAGTCACTGTGTATTCTATATATTCAGCTCATCAGACGACCAAAAACTCTGTGCATTTCATCAATTCGGTTCATCCAGCAGAACCGAATTTACTGTAGAGATTTCGCACCCGGCTGATCCGATCCCTCATCAGCCGAATCGCTTTGATCAATCGAAGGGCGCAAACTTCGAGGGTCACTATCAGAAGTCGTTTTTCATTCCGACACGCTCCCCGAGAAGGATCTTTGACTAGGTCGAGGATCGGAAGTTTTGGCTCGCAACAGATACATACTATGATTTTGTAGATATCCTTATGTTATACCAATGATGACATTGTAAATCGATCCTTTTACACTGTAGTAGACTTAGAACACGTTGGTTTACGGGTGTAGCCCGTTTGGTTCATAAATGAGACTTTCAACCGTTCTTTATAAGATAACGAAAGATGGACATTACCGTACTTAAGATAAGTTGCATATTCGTAGGAACAATAATGTCATAAAGAGGTAATTTATTTAGTAAACGGTTAAACTGTACGTTATCACATAAAACTAGACCTTTGGGTTGTTAGTATTTATACCATGTTTGTGACATGACGACGATGTACTTGAGATTATGATCACGCTTGCTTGCCATTGTGCTCATTCACATATGCTTGTGAGGGTCGCTCCCAATAAGCCGGCACTCCAGAGATAGCCAACGCGACACAAGCTCGCCCGTACGGGATTGGAAAGCGAAATGGGATGCCGGTGGGGAGGCTCATTCCTAGAACAGGAATGTTGACTACTACGGGGCCATTAGACACGGCGCAGACCGGACTACACTTGTGTAGGTCCAGATGGATTGAACTATGATAGTCAAAGATAATTGAACTTGACATAGTAGATGGACACACTAGTAGGTCATTACTTTTGTGACACTAGTTGATATATTCATAGTAGTGGGACATTCATATGAATTATTGTTTACATTGACAACCTTAGTTGTAGTAAACTTACACTCTTGTTGGGTAGTATGGTACTGTAGCTACATAATGACATTAGCTAGTAGAAATTAATGAAAGATTTACTCAATCTGTAACATGTAGCTTAAAGATAGAATAAACATATATGAATTCATATATTTGTATGTGCATGTGATAATGTAGAATAAGCATACATGCTAAATGACATTTCATATAGAGGCATGATATAGTTGAGATTATTCTAATATCTGTTGCATTTACTTTTTATACTTCATATATCATATCTATGCCTCATTTAGCCTAGTGGGGTATTTCGCTAAGGTCAGCGACTTGCCCACTGTGAACTATTGATTAATAGTTCTCACGCCCTCGATTTTGTTGATTTTTTTTTCAGAGCCTTTCACAGCGGGAAAGGCTAGGGATCATGGCAAGAGAGGCAACAACTAGCTAGCCTAGTTAGTTAATTCGCGAATTATTCACAAATTATTGAAAATCCGAATTAAACGGTCCGTTTACGAATTTTTCCCAAAGAAAGAGAATTATTCGCTAATTTTTGTGTCACGCCCCGGATTACTCGTTTCCCCGGGCACACTACAGACCCGCCGTATACATAGGAATTTTCCCTGTATACGAAGCGAAATAGTAAAAGTACCTGTAATCAAACAATACTACAAACAATAGTATAGAGCTGCTAGGAACTGCACTATATATAAAAACAGTGGTTCAATATATGCATATCATCCAGGATTCAGTATGTATGTAAAGGACGAAAAACTATAACTACCTGTAGCTAGTACTCCTTTAGCTCTGTGACTCGTCTGGAAGGGCTCTAACTCACAACGCTCTTGCCACGATCAGTCTCGGTAGAAGCAATAGCCGGAACAGCAGGCTTTGCAAAAATAGGGGTAACAACTGGGCGTGAGAACTACTGCAAAAGAAGTAGTCCTCAGTGGGTACCACCCTAAAACTCATCGGTTCACCCACAAAGTCTACAGATAAAAGCTCAAAGATAGAAAAGAAAGCTGGAATAAATCTACAGCTATATGCCACTATTCTCTCATAATCCAACACTACTATCTATAGAACGATGTCATCTCAGACTAAATCTCACTAAGGACTGTAAACATACCTATCGCAGGGACTGTGAACACACCCATCCCGACCGGTTGCAACTATACAGCTACCTCCACACAAAGTAGTCAGTGGAGAGTAAGTCCAACCTGCACGAATGACACCAACGCAAACGCATAACACCCGTCTCTGGAGTGACACTCGTGGGAGCTACCCAACCAAGTATGCAAGCGTATCTCTGTCGAGCTCAATCAGGCTCTCACAAGCCAAAGTCTAGTACACAGGGTCTAACAGGTCTAACAACCCAACTCACGTGCCCTCGGCACAATCTGATGCCAAAACAGCAATCTGGGTCCACTGTCAACCCCGACAGCACCCGACAGTCTGAAACAGCCTAAACACTGCCAAAACAGCAATCTGGGTCNTATCTCTGTCGAGCTCAATCAGGCTCTCACAAGCCAAAGTCTAGTACACAGGGTCTAACAGGTCTAACAACCCAACTCACGTGCCCTCGGCACAATCTGATGCCAAAACAGCAATCTGGGTCCACTGTCAACCCCGACAGCACCCGACAGTCTGAAACAGCCTAAACACTGCCAAAACAGCAATCTGGGTCCACTGTCAACCCCGACAGCACCCGACAGTCTGAAACAGCATAAACTCTGCTGTAAAAATAAGCTCGGCATCCCAGCACGAGCGTAAATGCATTCTAAACTATCGAGAGTATCCACCACGCTGAAACTGCGGTGATACAATCAAACTACAGCTCTTAGAGTTAAATCTGGTAGTTTAAGCATATGTTGGTTAGAATCGCGGGTTTTCTCCTAAGTCATATCCAAGTCCAACATGTATAAATATCTATAGATAATATACTAGGCTCCAATTTAGATTTTAATCATGCTAAATCAATGAATCGGGCAATTACAATATGCGAAACAACACGACGATTACATGTCGACTATATATGTATATATACTTAATTAGGAAGTAAACCGATGATTAACCCACCTCTAGTGCTAATCCACTGCAGCACGAAGTCTCTAAAATGCTGGGAGTTCCAGCCGAACACCCTCACAACCAGCAACTAATCAACTCGAGGATCTACACCAAAATCCATCAAAATCCATCCAATTTGCATAATTTCAACAATTAAGCTTGATTTCCTCACTTTCATAGTCAACTTCACCTTCTAAAGCTCAAATCAAGTGTAGCAAGGTCCCAAAATAGTGTACTAAGATGGAATGATATCCTCTAGTCCAAAAGAAAACTTCCCCCAAGATCTAAACACAAAAACATCCAATTTGTATCAATAATTTTCAAAATTCAGCACTAAAGCTTAAATCGACAACTCTAATGTCAAAACTCACCTATCAATCCCCATTTCCAATTTCGTTGATGAACACCCTCCAAAGCGAGTAGGGAAAGTGGCACAACTTCCACTGACTGAAAATCCAGCTCTCACCACGAATTGGTTCATAACAACAAAGAAAACCCAAAATCAGGACTAAAACATCAGCAGCTCAGTAAAACATGACAATGACTAAGCTAACCTCAACCAAATTCTGTGAAATTGGGCTCCACGGATTCCTCTTGAAGTCTAGAATCCAGCAAACCAAGTTTCACTGCAATCCGACCTTCCTACGTTGCACACGAGTCAAAACGCCAATGGTCGCTGCTGAAAATCTGCAAAATCAGCAATCCTCAAGCTTGGAATTGTGGAATTGGAGCAATTTGAGGGACTATAATGCAATTTGAGGCTTCTCTATGAAGAACAGGTGAAAAGAGCTCACTGTGGTCGAACACCACCTATTTATAGGGTGTTAGAGCGGTTCAATAAGCCTCAGGAATAACAGCTGCAAACTTGTAGTTCTGCAGAAACGGGCACTTTCAGGCGCCCGAAAGCATATTTTGGGTGTCCGAAACCTCCAGGCTGCACAATTGTTCCACTTCAGATCCTCCGCCCGCGGTGTGCTGCGCCCTAAACCGGTTCCGGCGGATCACACCTACCACCAACACGTGTCAGCACAAACGATACTCACAAGGTGATTTTCGAACCCACTTCTGGGCATTTTCGAACCCACTTCTGGGCACCCGAAACTCGAATCTGAATTGGCTTCTAGTTCTGCTCAGTTCTGCACTCAACTTCTGGGCGACCCAAACCCTGTTTTGGGCTCCCGAATCTTGCAAAACTCCAGTTTTGCTTATTTGAGTGCGCTGAGTCGATTTCTGCATCTACTTCGTGCAAAATCGACTCCAACTTAGTCCAATACTCTCCAGATGTGTCGACCAGTCACTAGTACTATAGCCAATCCTATCAAAACCTCAGGAACACTACATTTTGAGCCAGCCGAATTATTCACGAATTATTCGCGAATAATTCACGAATTATTCCCGAATTATTGAAAATATGAATAAAAAACTTATAATTTTTATTTTTAAATATAAATTATCTTATATTTTATATCTTATATTTTATATTTTATACTGAATCCGTTTTTTAAGCCGCATTTTTCAACGAATTTAAAAATTAGAAAACGAATTTTATGCGTATTATATCCGTACTTATTATATCCGTACCGAATTTTTGTCGAATCCGAATTAACTAACTATGCTAGCTAGAGCCTCACAACATGTGATAGATGGACCCACAATTTATTTAGTGGCTTAGTGTTGTAATTGTACTTTAGGTAGATCCTATGTTTTCAAATTAATCCTTGATGAGAATGGCTGTAATCTTGAGGTTTTAGTTCCAAATTTTACACCTAGCTGTTGTATTTTCTCACTCTGATTATCATGTCTAGGATGGATTTTTCTACAGCTCTCTTTGACTGTGTAAATGTCTTGTGCACATTGTGGTTTTTGGTGTGTACGGCGGGTCCGTGCACGCGCCCGGCGGGCTTTCGCTACAGCCCGGGGCGTGACAGAGTCGCTATACTAACCCATCAAATCCAAACGACTGCAAAGTCGTTAAACTAAACAACCCAAATTCAAATAACCGCAAAGTCACTAAAGTAACAACCTAGAATCAAACGACCGTTAAGTCGTTAAACTAAACCCACATTCAAACGACCGCATAATCATTAAACTAAACAATCCAGAATCAAACGACCATCAAGTCGTTAAACTAAACTCGAATTCATATCACCGCAAAGTTTTTAAACTACACAATCCAACCTCAAAGCCGACCTCCATATCGTTAAACTAAGTATCTCAACTTCAATCGACCGTTATGTCACTAAACTGAACAAATTAAGTTCAGATATAACTGTCAAATCGTTAAACTGAACAAATGATCGTCAAGTCGTTAAACTGAACAAATGACCGTCAAGTCGTTAAACTGAACAATGACCGTCAAGTCATTCAACTGTACAAAGACCGTCAAGTCATTAAACTGAACAAATGACCGTTAAGTAGCTAAACTGAACAATTGACCGCCAAGTCATTAAACTGAGCAACAAAACTCAAACCGACTACCATGTCATTAAACTGAGCACCAAAAATTCAAACCGACCGCCATGTCATAAAATTAGCTACTCAAATCAAGCCAACCACTAAATTGTTAAATTGAGCAACTCAACTAAAACCGACCACCGCGTTGTTAAACTGAGCGACTCAACTTCAAGCCNTCGTTAAACTGAACAAATGACCGTCAAGTCGTTAAACTGAACAATGACCGTCAAGTCATTCAACTGTACAAAGACCGTCAAGTCATTAAACTGAACTGAGCAAGCCAACATCAAGCTCTACTTCAACTGACCGCTAAGTCGTTAAACTAAGCAACTCAACTCAAGCCGACCACCACGTCATTAAATTGAGCTATTCAAATCAAGCCGATCGCCACTTCACTAAACTGAGCTACTCAAATCAAGCCAACCACTAAATTGTTAAATTGAGCAACTCAACTAAAACCGACCACCGCGTTGTTAAACTGAGCGACTCAACTTCAAGCCGACCGCCATGTTGTTAAACAGAACGACTCAACTCAAGCCGACCGCCACGTCATTAAACTGAGCAACTAAACTCAAGCTGACAGCCACATCGTTAAACTGAGCAATTCAACTCAAGCCGACCGCCATATCCTTAAATTGAGCAACTCATCTCAAGCCGATCACCATGTCGTTAAACTGAAAATCTCAACTTCAAGCCGACCGCCATGTCGTTAAACTGAGCACCCCAACCTCAAGCTAACTACCATGTCGTTAAACTAAGCATCTTAACTTCAATCAACCACTAAGTCGCTAAACTGAGCAAATCGAGTTCAAATATGACCGTTAAGTCATTAAACTGAACATATGACCATCAAGTCATTAAACTGAATATTTGACGACCAAGTCGTTAAACTAAATATTTGAACGCCAAATCTTTGAACAGAGCAGATCAAATCAAACTCAATTTGACCGTCAAATCATTAAACTGAGCAAATTAAAATTAAATTTAACCTCAACTTATTTCAGCCAACCGCCATGTTATTAAACCGAGCGACATGATTCTGATCGATCACCAAGTCTATAAACTGAGTATTTTAGTTTGATAAAATTCATATATAGTGAGGGTATGCTCCTGCTTAAGCCGTACACACGGTAAATCATATTAAATAAAATTTTATTTGCCTGTTTTGTCTCTTATATTATCAGCATTTACATTCGGTCTCGAGAGTTCTTTCGCATTGAAAGTGTGGAGTAATTAACAGCAAATTCTTGAGTCTGTTGAAAGTCATGAATCTATAATCATGATTTCAAAATAAAACTTAAAATAGATTTAATCTCTACTATAAATGACTACTCGTCGAAGTAAAACTTACGGCGAGGCCGGTTCTTTCGTGGCGGCAGACATTGATCCTATCCAAAACTACTGATCTAAGGACCAAAACTCCATGGCACCAAATTCTTGGTGCTATACAAATAGGACTCTCTCTCTCTCTCTCTCTCTAAATATGTATATGATATGAAGCATAATTTTTTTTTACTTAAATAAATAGCATTTTATTTGCTGGTTCTCTTTTGTAAATCGTAAAAATGTGCAATTACGAAGAACAGCAAAATGCTATTCCTTTTAGAAACCGTAGGATGGCAAAATATACATAACTAGAGTGAGGCTACTATACTATCGGAAGCACGGAGCCTTCCGTGCTTCCAACTCGTTTTCGATGTTGCGACTTTCAAATCGTCGATCGGCTCCGTTAAACTTGATCTAAAGTATTTGAAGTACCTAGAAAATAAATTTTATGATTTTATGATATCATTTGCCTAGTGAACGAAGAGGCTCAAAATCAACGGCTGAAAATAAAAATCTTACAAAATGTAATAATATGACATTAAAATTTTAAATCAAAGATATTGATCTTATTTTATATAGTATAAAGAATTTTCTATCAAAATTTCACATGATTTGGATATTTTTACACCGTTAAACTTGCAAACGATTCACTACGGCCATTGAAATTTATTGATTTTGAGCCCTTTTGATCACTAGGCAAATAATATCGAAAAATAATAAAATTTATTTTTTAGGTACTCCAAATACTCTAGATCAAATTTAATGGAACCAATCGACAATTCGAAAGTTGCAACATCGAAAAAAAACTGGAAACACGAAAGGCTCCATACTTCCGATAGCATAATAGCCTCACTCTACATAACTATACCACTTTTTTTTGTTTTCTGTTCTTATATTTTGAAGGTATCATCTATATTTGGCTACAGCGCATCAGAAACTGACAAACAATAACAAGAATAGAAAAGTCCACCAGCTGATGTATCCATGTAATAAATTGTATAAAATCAAAATAACTGGAACGATGCCCAACTAAATTTTGTGGACCTTACCGACAATTCAAATGTATTGGACTCATTAATAGAAGAATCCATATTTATTGCAGTGTGCACATATTGATAAGGAAGTTATACACAATTGAGAAGAATCATAGGAGGGTAAAGAAATTCAAAGAATTACATGTACAAGAAAATACCGAAGAACATTCATCACCAAATGGAACCGTAAAACAGAATAGAGTAATACCTAATTCTCTATACCGAATAGTATGGTAATAGCTGAAGGTTAGAATGTCACTATACGTATACTGTCGATTTCTGTAGAATTTTTGTTCCTCGCCGGCCCAAACAATGTGCTGTTCAATCGGAAAGAAAAAAAAGGGTGCACAGCGAATCCAGCTTTGACCAAAGACCTGCCAAACTGGTAAGGTAAAAAGGCAGTTTATTTACTCTGTTTTCTGTTTCTTTTTTTTTCCTTTTTATTTTCCCTTTTCAATATTCCAATGTGTAGTATCTCAGTCTTTGCGTTTCTTAGCTTTGCTATAGAGGAAGATGCCGATGACGGCGAGAGTATAGCCTAGTATTCCTGTCGCGGATACAGGATTCCTGAAAATAAGGATCGAGACGACCACCGCGACAGCACCTTTAGCATTTCCAAGAACCTGAAAAACAAAAAAGAATGAACATACAGAAAAAATTGTTGGATTTGAGAAGTTGATCTTATTAGATATGTAGCAGTTTGGGTGTAGAAGAGTTGCAGGAATAGAAATGTTAAAAAGAAGAAATAATTAGAATGAAGGTAGGGTTTTTGCCACCTAAGCAATAGTTCTATGAATCCTTCACATACTTGGTTTCAATACCAACAAAAGACATGCATAAATGACAAATCGGATAAATATTCAGAGAAAGTAACAGAGGCCATAATTTTTATCCATGTTTGCCGCATATGAGCATCTTTCACACAATAGCAGTTATCGCAAGTTAAGATAATATGGGAGATATATCCAAAAAAAAATCTTGCTAACACCTTTGCAAAGAAACACTATGAAAATAAACCACTTTCAAAAGGCCAAGAATAATAAAACAACAGCGACATAATTTTTGAAAAACCATGGAATGATACATTGTGTTTACTTAATATTTGTTAAAACAAATATAAATTATGCTTTTGCATCATGAGAAGAATATACATTTAGATAACTGGGATCTTAGCCCACTACACCCGAACCCGCGTGTACCCCCGCTGGTACTTGGAACTGTGCCATCAACCTTTCTCCTACTAATGCCTTACCACTGGGAATCCCACTAGTTTGGCAAGAATATGCTATTATCTTAATAGTTTCGGGAGAAGAAAAGTTGAGAACCATTCAGCACACCAGAGTTAAGCGAAAAGGCAACATAACCTATCAGCATTTATATAACAACATTGAACCAGAGTTGACAAATAACTACATAAAGGGTAAAGGAAAAATAAACTTAAAAATCAAAGTTTATTATTGTCTTAATTGAGGCATAATAATACCACGTTTTCATTTATGTGTATCAGATTAGGATCTATTTTATCTTAATTCTTCAGCTAAATTATGAAATCTAAGACGAACTACTAACACAGGCTTACTCATGCAGAAGGGGATATCAGATAGAAGGTACTCCTTGCTAGTAAGTAAACAAACAGATAGTCAAGTGCATATTTTAAGCACAGAACATAACCCATCCAACTACAAAGTTAGATCAGAAAATGTAAAACAGAATACATAATAGGAAATTCTAGAATTTCTTATCATACCTGAACAGTCAATGCGCTGGTATGTTTGGTAACCAAGAAATTGGTCAAGTTCACTATGAATGCCAAGCAAGAATTGAAGAGAAGGTACCAAATAATTTTGAAATCTTCTCTAGCAAGTGCTATCGTGATGCTGACCACATTTTCCTCAATTATAGTTGAGGCAGGAAGCAAGAGGATTACAGCAACTGGAGCCATGTAGAGGAGGAGATTCATAGAGTCAAGTTTCTCCCTAGACATAAACCAGTACATAAAGGATATAAAACTCAGTTCTCCACTTAAGGAAAAGCAAAAAAAAAAAGTCAATTAATTTCAAGACAGTTGGAAGAAAATATGAAGTACGAAGTTTCACAAAGTAGAACAACTGTACTACATGTTGTGTGGAAATACATCCATTACCGCTCTGAAGACAGTATAATCTCTTGCAACACCGTCTTAAGAGCCCGTGCAGAAGTTGCTGCTACGCACATGACGAAACCAAAAAAATGGAAGCTTGGCTCTCCCTAAATAATTGAACAATATATAGTCATTATGCGGAGTCGTTTTCTTTTTCTGGAAGCTTGAGTCTCCCAATGTAATTGAACAATAAATAGTCATTATGCAGAGTCATTTTCACTAATGAGCAAGAATAAACATATTAAATATGGAAATACCACAGAAGAAAACTAAGGCACTGTTTCATGGCAACAACAGGGAATAACAAAAGTTATCCTCACTATGCTGCACAAACAAAAGAATAGGGGAATAGTTGCTCTGATCAAACTGAAATATTCTAGGAAGACACGAATACTAATCTAATGGAACCATGAATAGTACTTTCCTTGCTTTATCCCCAACTATCCTTCTCGTCATTACATTTCTCGCTGAAACAATTATGATTGCTCCGATGTGTGCAAAGCAGTTGCAAAAATGACTTTATTCTCCATTATCATCCGCTCTTTTGGATCAAAAACTTATCATCTAGGTTTTTCTCTCCCAACAAGCACACCCTAAGATACATATGCCACAGATAAATAGAAATTACAAAAAGGCTAGTCATGCATCAACTTACAAGAAGAAAGCAGCAGTGTCATTGCAACATACATATCAACTTAGTATAATAATTACAACTATTATGCAGCCAATTAGCAACACAAAAGGCAAGGATGTTAAAATATATAGGCCTGCGATGCAAGGGTATTCATATAAAGATCACCTCGCAATTACACCATAGTCTATGTTAGCTTGACAGCATAAAGTTTAATTATGAAAATCCAGAGAAATGGAAAGTAAAAAGCAAAAGGGATATGCAACCAATGTAAATTGACCCCATCTGATTGTTGCAATAAAAAAAAAAAAAATGAAAATAATGCTAGCTATCCACACAAACACAGTTAGAACCAATCCTGATTAGTTGGACCCTTCCTAAGAAGCACAAAGGCATCCAACAAACTGGTTCTGCATATCAATACCGGAATCTCATCTAACAACATGAAGTTGGAAATATTTTGATCAATTGGGGCAGTTGGTATTGCTTCTTTTGTCATATCCACATGTTTCGCTCTATTCATAGGAAAATCCAGCACCTAAAACTTAACTTCAGTAGTTCTAGAAAACTAGGTTACAATTAGATAGCTTAGAACATTGCAAACTGAGGTAAAAAAGAGGATAGACAGACTACTCACACAGGAAGGGAAAAAAAAAGAAAAGGAAAGTGCTTACATTAGAAAGGGGGAAAAAAAAATAACGTGTTTACACTAGAAAGTGCCCAAATAAGAGGATAAACTATTAACAGGAGTTTGTTATTTAAAGCCTGAAATCCTTGGGAGCCCCAACTGGAAATTACAAGAAAGGCCACATTAATAAGTCTTAGTCATTTAATTTCACTTGAATGATTTCCACACTCTCAATATATCATAGTCAAATCCAGTGAATCCTACTAAATATTTCCAAAATGCAGACCTCAATTTCCTCTGGATCCATTACTTGTAAAACAATCTATTCCCACCACACTTCTGCACTAAATTAGGTTACATGGCAGATTAAATTTCTGACATCATTAGAGGAACACAAGACAATACAATATCAGTGAGCAACCAAAAGAAAAAAAAAGATCTATTCATGCATCTAACACTTGTCTCAACCTTAGTTACAAAGAATATCTTGATGCATCTAAGAACTTCGATCGACACCCACCTAATGCATAGTCACTTGAATGGCATAGCTGACCCCTAACATACCACCCAGCACTCCAGGAATTCGCATTTCTTTGCTATTTTAACATTTATACAGAATAGCTAAATTCATCTAAACATATTACAATATAATTAGCGTGCATAAAAGCGATTACTGAACAGATCACTAAGTAAGCATTTGTCTAACCAACTAAATTAGTAAAACGTAACTAAAATAATCTAATAAATTCAGGCGATCAAAGAGCACTAACCCAGCTCGCGATGACAACGCCAGCTACGACAGGGACGAGCGCGGCATATGTGTACCACGTCTCGCGCCTTCTGGTGAAGATGTAGGAGAGGACGGCGGTGAAGAAGGGCGTGGTGGCGCCCACGGCCTGGTTGAAGGAGACAGGGATGTAGCGGAGCGAGACGTTGCCGCCGACGACGGAGACACAGAAGACGAGGCCGAGCGCGGCGATCCTCGCGGCTCTGGCGCGCGTCCGCAGGCGCTGGAGCGGCGGGATCCCCACCCACGCGACCGAGGCGTAGCTGAGGATGGAGCACGCGGCCATGTGGCACAGGGTGAGGAAGATCGGGTACCTGAAGCCGTAGTTGCTGAGGAGGTACTTGTTGAGGAGGAGTATCCCGACGTTGGAGGCGTACCACGCCGCGACGATCACCATCGTAGTGGCGCGGCTCAGCGCCGCCGCTGCCGCCATCGCCATCGCCGCCGCCATCGCCATAGCCGCCGCCGAGAGCTCGCGCTTCCCGGCAGAGATCGCGGAGGCGGTGGAGGCGGATGGGTCTCAAGGAGAGGGGAGAGGATCGGGGACGATGAAAGGGGCTAGGGTTAGGGTTCTAAGGAGGAGGGAGTGGAGAAGCATCGCGAAGAGGGAGCACGCTATCGAGGAGTGCGTTTTATAGGAGCGGAGGAATTGGGGAAATGGAAAATGGCGGGAGATTGGAGATACTTTTGCCTAGACCCGGTGTATAAGTCCATTCATAAATTTGCATTAGAAATTTAATGGGGAAGCATTTCCAACTAATTTTATTTCTAAATGAAATAAACGAAACAGGTAGCATGCGACCTTTCTCTCAAAAAAAAAAAAAAAAATTTAATGGGGAAGAAATTTATAATTCTTGTGGTCTTTAAATCGTAGGAATTCGCAAACCACCATCTTTTTTTTCTATATAAATATAGGAGTTTGGTTTTAGCATCAAAATTTAATATCTTTTAAATTAAATTTGTGCACGGTTCCAAGTCATTGTTTATTAATTGAATTATGTTTGTTTCTAAATTTTTTATTTTTAAGATTATTTGATTTCCTCGTAACAAATTTTAGAATTTTTATACATTTTTTGCATGTAGAACCTTTAGATGATCATGCTATAGTCTAAGAAATTAGTCATAAAAAATTAGTACGATGCAAGATGTCTATAGATACACCAAGTGCAGATAATAATTTCTTTCCAACTTTCTTCAAAAATTCAAATTTTCTATAATACTGTTTATATACACATCCATATATATATATATATATGGGAAAACTTCAAAAATCCCCCATGTGGTTTCAATTTTTATCACTTTAGTACCATGTGGTTTAAAATGTATCAAGTTAGTACCATGTGGTTTCTCACTTTATCACTTTAATATCATGTGGTTTAAAATGTATCAAATTAGTACCCTGTAGTTTTGCACTTTATCACTTTAGTACCCTGTGGTTTTAATTTTGTATCAAATTAGTATTCTATGGTTTTTTAAACCATAAGGTACTAAAGTGATAAAGTGTGAAACCATAGGGTACTAAAGTGATAAAGTACAAAACCACAGGGTACTAACTTGATACACTTTAAACCACAGGGTACTAAAGTGATAAAGTGCAAAACCACAGAGTACTAACTTGATACACTTTAAACCACAGGGTACTAAAGTGATAAAGTGAGAAACCACAGGGTACTAACTTGATACATTTTAAACCACAGGGTACTAAAATGAAAAAGTGTGAAACCACAGGGGGGGTTTTTGAAATTTTCCCTTTTTTTTATTGGTCCCTTAAATTTCACACATATCAGCATAATTATTAAAAATTAAATCATACTTTCAATTTATGTAAATATAGAGCACGGCTACTATTCTATTAGGAGCACAGTAGCCTTTGTGCTCCTAAGTTTCTAAACACCCATCAAGTTTGATAGGTGGTTAAAATGAGAATGGGAGGAGATATTAAAGAGAAATTGGGTGTCGCAATTTCCCTTCTCTTTGAATTTCTCTTCAATATCTCCTCCATCTCTCATTTTAACCACCCATCAAACTTGATGAGTAGTTAGAAACTTAGGAGCACAAGGACTATTGTACTCCTAATAGCACAGTAGCCATACTCTATATATACTAGTGAAGGCACCCGCGCGTTGTAGCAGGTAGATTCTGTATAAATAAATAAATAAAGAAAGCTGTCGAAAAAAATTTAGATATTAAACCTCACTCCATGCCTAAATTTTCATGAATAGTATAAAAAAGAATGAGTTGTCCCTATATCGGAAATAGAGATATTTTAGTTATATTTTCAGTTTAGTAATAATGTATATAGTGTAGGAATTCATGCGATGCAGCGGATAAAAATTAAAAACTTATAGAGTTCTTACTTTTTTTCGAGAAAGGAGTGATCGAGGGTAGGAGTGGGGGTCGTATAAGAGTTTGAAATTGTTGCAAATGGGCGCGATCACACATCCTCCTTGAACGCGGCGCCCCCGTCCACGGCCTTGAGCGCCGCGCACACCTCGTCAAGGGCCTCGCGGATCATCCGCTCGAACCGCGCACGCACGGACGTGGCAATAGCGAGATCCGCCATGCGAAGGAAGGTCTCCAGCCGCTCCTCCTCCGAGGTCTCCTTCTAGATGGCCACCGCCGTGTGGACGGCGGCGGGGCCGGCAGAGAGGAGGCGCCACCGATCGGAGGGGCGGTGGCAAGGGAGGGTGCGGAGGGAGAGGAAAGGTTGGGATTTTAGGATTTAGGATTTGGAGAAGCTATCTTTACTACCACATATTAATTTGTTATCTAAAGTATAGTATTTATTTAATTAATTAGGAAAGAAAAACATATGCATGTAATATATAGCTATCATTAGCAACATTAAATATAATAAGATAGTAAAAATATAAACATATAAAACTGAAGTAATTATTCTTGGGCAATAATTAGACAGTTTTTTTCCTTTATAATTAATGTCTTAAATATTTCACTATTAAAAAATTTAAAGGAGATATAAATAAAATTAAAGAGTAATTAAGAGGTGAGTATTAATGGAGTTATAACTATTAAGAACATTAAATGTAAGAATAAAGAATAATGAATCACCATTAAAAAATATAAAAAATATAAAAAATTAAAAAAAAGGAGGGCTTGCCATGTCATCAATTTTATTAGGGATTCATATAGAGTTATAGTTAGATATATATATATATATATATATATATATATATATATATATAGAGAGAGAGAGAGAGAGAGAGAGAGAGAGAGAGAGTGAGGCTTCTATGCTTCTTGAAGTACGGAGCCTTCCGTGCTTCCAGATCGTTTTCGATGTTTCGACTTTCAAATCGTCGATCGGCTCCGTTAAACTTGATCTAGAGTATTTGAAGTACCTAGAAAATAAATTTTGTAATTTTTCGATATCATTTGCCTAGTGATCGAAATGGCTCAAAATTAAATAATTTTAATGGCCGTAGTGAGCCGTTTGCAAGTTTAACAGTGTAGAAATATCCAAATCACGTAAAATTTTGATAGTAAGTTTTTTATACTATATAAAATAAGATCAATATCTTTAATCTAAAGTTTTAATGTCATATTATCACGTTTTGTAAGATTTTTATTGTCAGCCGTTGATTTTGAGCCCCTTCGTTCACTAGGCAAATGATATCGAAAAATTACAAAATTTATTTTCTAGATACTTCAAATATTATCAAGTTTAATGGAGCCGATCGACGATTCAAAAATCGCAACATCGAAAACGACCTGGAAGCCTTCCAGAAGCATAGTAGCCTCACTCTCTCTCTCTCTCTCTCTCTCTCTCTATATATATATATATATAGAGTAGGGCTAGAATACTTTTAAAAGTATCATGGGGGTGATACTTGTGTGTTTTTAGCCCTTGGATGGAGAGATGTGATGTTGAGATGATAGTAGTAGGTGGTGGTAGGTGGAATAGTGTTTAATCCAAGGGCTATTAATAATCAAAAAGTAGATCCAATGGCTTAAAACCTAATAGTACCATGATGGTGATACTTGTAAAAGTATCATAGCTCAACTCATATATATATATATATATATATATAGAGAGAGAGAGAGAGAGAGAGAGAGAGAGTAACTAGGCTACTATGCTATTAATAGCACGAAGTCATTGGTGCTACCAAGTTCTTGGCCATTGGATTAAGAGATGTGCGGTTAGGATGATGTGAGCCTTCTAGGGTTGAGTGAATGGTTGGTTGAATAGTATGATCTAACAGGTGAAAATGATTAAAAGGATCGATCTAACGGCGGAAAATTTGGTAGTACCAAGTGCTTCGTGCTATTAATAGCATAGTAACCGGACTCTCTATACAGAGAGAGAAAGAGAGAGAGAGAGAGAGAGAGAGAACTGCTATTATACTTTTATGAATACAATTGATATTGTATGCATAAGTCATTTTCGATGATAAAATTTTCGAATTGACGATCTATACAGCTAAACATGATTTAGAGCATTTGAAACTTCTAAAAACTAAATTTTAGATTTTCTTTTACATCATTTACTTTACGATCAACCAATCTTTAAATCGATAATTTTTCACAATCGGTATAGAATGCT
This sequence comes from Ananas comosus, assembly GCF_001540865.1. NCBI lineage: Eukaryota > Viridiplantae > Streptophyta > Magnoliopsida > Poales > Bromeliaceae > Ananas > Ananas comosus. The sequence continues at coordinate 5,212,106 of NC_033634.1, read as the reverse complement.
CACCAGTTTAACAGTATAAAAAACGAAATTGGTTGACCTTTTAATAAAAAAATTTTATTCACTATATAGATAGTGATCTATAACTTCCATCTTAAACTAAATTTTGATTGTTCATTTTATGCCTATTTGATGGACTTATTATTATTTCAAAAATTACAAAATTTATTTTTTTTAAATTTCAAATATTTTAGGTTATATTTAACAGTATGAATCATCGATTCGAAAACTCCATTATCGAAAATAATTTAAGTGTTCTATCAATACAAATAATGAAAGTTGAGTATGTACGGCGCCCTCCCCGCGTTTCGCGGGGGCTTCCGCGCTCGCGAGGAAGAGAGAAAGAGAGAGAGATATATATATATATATATATATATATATATATATATATTTAAATATTAACCCCCTAAAGCAGCTTGTGGAACGCCCGTCGCTGCCCTTCCGCCGTAGCGCGCATCTCCCTCTACTCCACCAACGTCTTCCCCCCTCTGGGTCCCGCCCTTGCGCGTCAGCGCGGCAACCTAGGAGGCTATGTACTCGCCCTACAACCGCAGCAGCTTCCCCTCGACAGGGCGCTCCTCGTGCTTCTCCTACTGGGGCGTGCTGGTGCGAAGCCGCGCGCGGGGTAGCATGGGCATCGTAATCTTCACTTTGGGTCTTTAAATGGTATACGAACTTTTTCGGATCTTCACATGCTAAGTGAAGTAAAATGTTAAACTATGAGTCTATTTATTAGGTCCCCTGATTGTGTTTATTCCCCCTTATTTTTGAGTAAAAGTTCAATTGAAGAAAGCGACGTGTGATTATTTACGATGTTTGTGTCAGGTTTAGAGTGTATTAAATAGAACCTTTTCGTTGAGGCAAAAGTGTTTTACTCGTGATTAATGATAGAACGTAGGTTTCTCGTAGAGTTTTCTTTTTTTTTTTTTTTTTACTTCGAATCTCTCTCCTACTTTACGGCATCTTTTTTATTTACAAGCATGTTAATTTTGTTTGATTAGGATACCCGGGAAGGTTATTTATTTACTTTAATTTCGAGGATACCGTAGATTGTGTGGGTTCTCTTTCAGAGTCTCGGTAATTATTTGTCATGGCGCATCCGACCCCGGGGCGTGCGGTATGCATCCGCGGGCAGCGCCGGCGCGACGAGGCGCTCCCGACGCTCGGGCTTCAGCCTCTCGAACTCGCGCGGCAGCGTCCGCTCCTAATCAAATTTTTTAATAATTATTAATAATTATTAATATTAATATATAATAATTATATATTAATTATATATTAATAATTATTAATATATAATATATTGTAATTTTTAAAATTTGAAATTTTAAATTTTTAACCTTTTTTATAACATACGATTGTCAATTTAAAGTTTAAATTTATATTTTTATATTTTAAGTCTTTAATTTTAAAATTTTAGAGAGAGAGGAAAAGAGAGAGAAAGAGAGGGTCAGAGGGAGAGACAGAAAGAGGTGGACCGAGAGAGAGAGACGAGAGAGAGAGATAGAGAGAGAAAGAGAGAGGGTCGCAAAGAGAAAGAGAGAGAGAGAAGGGAAGAGAAGGAGTCGGGGAGAGGGGTTGCGCGGGGGGGAGGGTTGGGCCACGAGCGCGGCCCGGGCGCGGGGCGTACGGGCGCGGCGCGGGGCGGGGCGCGTGGGCGCGTCGGTCGAGGGGCGTGGGGGCTCGTCGCGGGACGGGGCGCGCGGGCCCGGATGGACGCGGGGCGCGGGCACGGGCGGGGGAGCTCGGGCAGGACGGACGGTGGGGCGCGGCCGCGGGCGCGGGACACGGCGCGGGCGTCCCTCCGGGAGCCGGGCGCGGGCGCAATCGCAGCCTCGGGCGGTGGCGCGGCCGCGAGCGCGACCCCTCTCTCTCTGGCCCCCATCCCTCTCCTTTTCTCCCCCTCTCTCTGCCCCCCCTCCCTCTCTCTCCCTCTCTCGGGCCCCCCCACCCTCCCTTCTCTTCTTTTCTCCCCTTCTCTCTCCCAGCGCACGTACCGCGCCCCGCGCGCCTGGGTGGCCCGCGCCCAGTTCGTGCACCCCCTCTCTCTCACTCTCTCTCCCCCTCTCTCTTTCTCTTTCTCTCTCGACCCCTCGCTCCGCGGGCGGGAGCGGGGCGCCGCGGTCGCGAACTCGGGTGTGGGCGCGGCCGCGGCCGCGGGTGGGGGTGCCGCACGGGCGCCGCACGGGCGACGGCGGGCGCGGGGCGCGGCAGCGAGCGCGGAGCCGGAGGAGCGCTGTGCACTGGTCCATCTAGAACCTCGCGCAGCGGTAGTGGAGGTCGTAGGCGTCGTGCAAGCCCACGCTCTCGGGGGCGTAGCGGCCATGGAGCGCGTCGTGCGCCTCGGGGCGCGGGAGCGGGCGAGGAGGCGGAGGGCGACGTCGGGCGGGCGAGGGCGCGGGGACGGAGGGCGACGGCGGGCGGGCGCGAAGGAGGGGGCGACGGCGAGCGGGCGTGACCCCTCTCCCCGTTTCTCTCTCTCTCTCGCCCCCCCCCCTCCTTTTCTCCCCTTCTCTCCCCCCCTCTCTCTCCCTCTCTCGTCTCCTCTCTCCCCCCCAGCACCACCCTCTCCCTCTCTCTTCCCCCACTCCCTCTCCATTTCTCCACCGCCCTCTCTCTCTCTGAGAGAGAGGGCGCGCGCGCCCGAGGAACCAGGGGGGACACAGGGGGGAGAGAGAGAGAGAGAAAGAGAGAGAGAGAGAGGGCGCGCGGGGGCGCGCGCCCCCCGCGCCCAGCCCATGGGGCCCGGGCGGCACAGGGGGGAGAGAGAGATGCGCGCCCGGGAACTCCGGGGGCACAGGGGGGAGAGAGAGATGGAGAGAGAGAGAGAGAGATAGACGAGAGAGATAGAGAGAGAGGGAGAGAGAGACACAGACGAGAGAGAGAGGGAGAGAGAGACAGAGGAGAGAGAGAGGGAGAGAGAGAGAGAGACAGACGAGAGAGAGAGGGAGAGAGAGAGAGAGACAGACGAGAGAGAGAGGGAGAGAGAGAGAGAGACAGACGAGAGAGAGAGGGAGAGAGAGAGAGAGACAGACGAGAGAGAGAGGGAGAGAGAGAGAGAGACAGACGAGAGAGAGAGGGAGAGAGAGAGACAGACGAGAGAGAGAGTAGANTATATGTAATTTGTTAGAATTTTTATATGGTTGTTAATTTACTGTTTCTTTCTATATCCCATATAATCTTAACAACTTTTAAATCTTAATAATTTATCCATATAACTTCATATAAAGGCAGTTAAGATTATATGTAATTTGTTAGAATTTTTATATGGTTGTTAGGATTATATATGGAATATAGAACATAACGGTAAATAAGTTATGCGAGAAAACGGTGAATGATTTACCGCCTTTAAAAGAAATGGGAGAACGCGGTGAATGATTCACCGTCTTTAAAAGAAATAGGAGAACGCGGTGAACGATTCACCGCCTTTAAAAGAAATTCTGACGTGGCGCCGACGTGGCGAAAAGAGGGTTAGTTTTACAAATAAAATTTTGAGTGGGTTATTTCACAAATTTTAAAATTTTAGAGGGTTGTTTTATAAAAAAATCCGCAGAGAGAGAGAGAGCCAGGTGGAGAAAGACAGAGAGGGAGACTGGGAGAGAAAGGGAGAGAGAAGGAGAGAGAGATTTTAAAATTTTAATTTCTGAATTTTATATTTTTATATTTAAATTTGAAATTTAATTGTTAGCATACCATATTTTTCCAATTTTTAAATTTTAAAGTTTAAAATTTTTAATTTCTAAACTCTATAAATTTAATTAATTAATTAAATTTATCAATAATGTTATATAATATATAATTATTAATAATTATATATTAATTATATATTAATAATATATAATTATAATTATTAATAATTATTAATAATTTTTTAAACTAATCCTCGCCTGCGACGGCGCGCTCAAGCTCTCCGACTTCGGGCTCGCCGCCCTCNAAGTTTTTGGTGCTATCAGTTATTCGGCTCTTGAATGAAGATATGTGCGGTTAGGATGATAGTGATCCTCTAGGATTGAGCAGGTGGTTGGCTGAATAGTATGATCTAATGGACGAAAGTGGTCAAAGGGATAGATCTTACGGTGAAAAAAATAGCACTAAGCGTTTGATACTATCGATAGTATAGTAGCCGGAAGTTATATAATATATAATTATTAATAATTATATATTAATTATATATTAATAATATATAATTATAATTATTAATAATTATTAATAATTTTTTAAACTAATCCTCGCCTGCGACGGCGCGCTCAAGCTCTCCGACTTCGGGCTCGCAGCCCTCGCGGAGCAGCGCGGCCGCGACGGGCGCCTACGTATGGCGTGCGGGGCCCCAGCCTACGCGGTACTGTTTATTAATGGCTCTGAGACTTTCTCTTGGGTGTGTTAGATGCCATAGGAGCTTTAATTTCATTTATTTATTGGAAGGGCCCATAGGATTAGTTTGTTTTAATTGTACGAACATTTATTTTTTCTACGTCTCTCTCAGCTTCATTTTTTATATATATATATATATATATTTCTTTTGAGATGCGCTTTGGATGCAAGATAGTAATCAGTGCTTATTTTGTGAAAACGGAGTTGCTTTTTCAAGATAAATTATGTGAGATTTGGACTGTGTTTGTAGCATTTATTAGTGTGCAGCGAAAGAAGTTAACTTGAAAATGAGTTTTTATTCCCCCTTATTTGTGTTAGTCCCCTGGATTATTTATCTGAGTATCAAATTGTAAAATGAAGTGAATCGTACACTTCTAGGCTTTTTCAAGCATATGGTAAATTTCTGGGTTTCACTTCTAATGCTACGGGTACGATGGGGCGCGCGCCGAAGCGTGGTCGTGCGGGGTCATCCTCTTCGTGCTCCTCGCGGGACAGCTCCCCTTCGACGACGCCAACATCCCGCTCATGTATCGGAGGATCCAACGGCGCGACTGCGCGTTCCCGCCCTGGGTCTCCCCCCTTCTGCAACCACCTCATCTCCCTCTACGCGCGATGCCGCCTTCCCGTCGCTGCCCGCAAGGTGTTCGACGAAATCCCCCAATTATTAATTTATATATATATATATATATATATATATATATATTTAGAGAGAGAGATAGAATTAATATTCTCTTTCTCTTCTTTTTTTTTTTTTTTCCCTTTCCAATTTTTTTTAGTATTGTGATTTCACATACAAAAAAATAAAAAATTTAAATTTAAAATGCAACAATTAAAATTTGAATATATATAAATTAACTTATAATTATAGAGAGAAGAGAGGGGGCGGGGTAGAGAGAATTATAAAAAAATATAATATAATAAATATTTATATATAAGAGAGAGAGAGAATTATATATATATAATTATACATTGAATTTTAAAAATCCAAATATTAAATTCTAAATATTGAAATTTCAATTTGATATATTAAAATTTAAATTTTAAACTTCAACATTTTATATTCTAAATTTAAATTTAAATTTTGAATAATAAAATATTTTAAAATTTAAATATTTAATTATTTATTTTGATTTTTTTTCTTATATTTTCCGCTGCGAAGCGCGGGTCTTCACTCGTACTAATAAGAGTATACTCTCTCTCGAATTTTTTGAGTCACTCTCAAGATATTTTTATTCAAAGTCTCTCGAATTTTTTGAGTCACTCTCAAGATATTTTTATTCAAAGTTCTTAATTTTTAAATGCTTTTTATTTTGAATTTTGGTACCTCGATAAATCAACTTTTTGGGAATTTTTTTTTGATTCCTATTTTTTCTTACGTAAAATAAGTAACATAACAAAATAAACTTTTAATTCTCTTTTCTCTAAGAGATAAATCTTAAAATATTTAGTATCTTTTCATTTTATGTTAATATTTTTTTATTACTTTAATATTATCTACTAATATTTTAATTGTTATATTAATTTTTTATTGATTGCAACCGATATTTAAAATTGTTGAGCAAGACCGCTAGAAAAACTGAAGGCAAAACAGGCCGAAAGCTAATTGTAGTTTCATATCCGTCGCCACTGAATATATTTTTTTTAACTTTATGAACTAAAGAATCTGTTCGTCTCAGTCATCTGCTTCAAAAATCTAATGAGATAATACAAAGGATAGACAGTTCCTGCCAACCAAATTGACTGGATTGCATGCACCTCAATGAGAACCTCATTTAGGGAAAAAACAAGAACTGAAAAGAAAGAAAGAAAGAATTAAAAGAATTAAAGAATTCCAAGTGCTACCTGCAGGTACTGCATTAGCTTCTTCCAAAGTAATATACCTGCATCAGTTCAGACGAGACGATTGGATGTAAGGCTGTTCAAAACCAAGTATATCAACTAGAAAGCAAAGCAGAAAGGAACTTACACCAATCAATGAAAAACAAATTAAGCTTATCCAACCTTGAGGATGATGAAAAACCTGGAGCAATCTCCTACATTGTACTAAGGAGTTCTCTCATCTCGGCCACCGAGGAGACGGTCTCATTTGGATATATTTTTGCTACCAGTTTAAGAAAACTTCCATATTTGTCCAAAAACTCTTTCTGCGGGACCCAAATTGGAACAAATTCAAATATTTTACCACCAAATTTATTCGTAATTTGCAGCAATCTTATCAATATCTGAATCAGTTGATTTTGTTTTTTGGGGAAATTACCAATGATATTTATTTAAAACATGGTAAGAGCAGAAATAGTGCGGCAAAGTGCAGACACACAACAAGGCAGCAAGAACAAAACAGGTTCATATAAACAAAACGAAATTGAGAAAATAATTCAATGTGCTGAAACTATTAAATCAACACATTATTCTAGTGCTGCCAACACACCATAGAAAATGATAACTGCGTCTCTGTGGAAACATTACCTATAATACAATAAATTGAGTTGAAAGGAGTAATAAATTAAAAAAGCACCCGTTTTGCCCCTCTTTTTTTAAAAAAAAAAAATCAAACAGAGAAAAGAACTCCCACTCTCTCTTTCTTAATATATGTGTGTGTGTGTGTGTGTGTCTCGAATTCAATTTATTATTATATATTGAATTCTATACCCTATGGATTAAGAGAGGTAGTAGTCAGAATGGCTTAAGGGGCAGTTAAGCCATTCCTCCCTCTACTCTCTTTTCTTGTATCCCAGGGGTGTTTACAATGAGTTTACTTTATGGAAGATGTTTTCTCCCCAGGTGTTTGACAAAAGGAATTGGATTTTTAGCTTCCTAGTTTTAAATCAATGGATGAAATGATTCAAATCAGATTTTTTTTTATGCTTTTTTCAACTAATTCTTTAAGAATATTTGACGTATCTGTAAAAAAAGGCATAAACATAGATGAATCGAAAGACAGATAGATATCGAAGAGGGCCAGCGAATGAGTCCACCAGCCGTCTCTTTAGTAGTATGTATATATATATATTTGGTTCATGTAGTCGAATAAGATATTCTCTAATTCTCTTGGCATGTTTTGATCAGAGCAAATGATAAAACAGACCTTGCATTTTTCCCACAATGAAGGCAACAACTCTTCTGCAGTTAAATTCTTCTGTAGTTTCCTATACATTGCACTTACGGTCTTGTCAAGCTGTAAAAAAAATAATAATAATAAATGGCCATAAGTGCAGCAAAGACATAAAAAATGAAGATAATATTCTCACCATCTCAAAATGACAGCCAAATAATTAGAAGTGCACTTAAGACAGAAAGATGAGACTAAAATAAATATTGCAACTTACTCCTGATAAGCTGGATTTTAGTGTCTTTCGAAGTTCCATCTTTGACATTCCAATTTGGAATGGGATCTGCAAATTTTAATATTAGAAAAGATTAGGTATAAAATTAAGTACAACTAGATGCAGTTTGAGCTTTTGTCTCCAACATTTAGTCAAGCATGATAGCACAGACAGATGACTAGTGGACGGAGCAGGTCATAGGGGAAGTAACATCATTAGATAATGAAGCAAGAGCTGTTAAAATTGAACACCATATTGTAAACTACAAGAAAAGATGCATTAGCAAGTTGTAGGCCCTATTCAAGATTGTCTTACCTCCTCAGGAGCAATTGTGAACATCAATTCCTCAATTCTTCTTGCGAACTGGAATAATTTCTCAAAGTGCTGCAATAAGTAACATGGTTATAAGAAAACATCTTGGCACACATGCACACATGCATGAGCATGCGAGTGCACATATACACATCCACACATGCATATGCTGATATACCCATTCAACCACCACACATTAGCACATAAAAACATATTTATGTATGATGTCCTCAGCGGGCTTGCCATATCAAGATAGCAGGTTTGAGTCAAACCACTACATAAATAAAAAATACTAACACAAAAGCATCTCCAAAATTCTGACACAAGAACTGATACTCATAAGCTTTCTAGATGCTGGAGATTCGTTGCGATTGATCCAAATCATTGACTAACGCATTGCTTCATATGAAATGATCACTAGGAACAAACCATTCCTTGGGAACTAGAAGATATGGATGCATATAAGGAAAAAACTCTTTTCTTTCTGGATACATGTAAGACAATATGAGTTGGCTGCAAAAGCAAAATTCAATTATAAATCTGGAGATGAGACACACACACACACACACACACACACACACACACATATATATATCTTCTTATGCCTTAAGTTGACAAAAAAAAGAAGTTTGAGATGACAGAAAAAAATGATTTGCTGGGGAGGGATATGCTGTAGGAGCGTCAGTACTCCGGACAAGATCCTAGCCTATATATGGTTTATAGAAGTGTTTTTGTTTTGTCTTGTTCGTTACTTAGTAAAGAGCACCTTTCCTCAATATAAATAGTGCATCTCATGAAAGAATAATTCCCTGATTAGGGGAAGAAGTATGTGCATCTCATGAAAGAATAGCTACCAGATTAGGGGAAGAAATATATGGATAGAGATAAAGAAGTCCTTACAATGTAGATGACCATATTAATATGGCGCAAGCAAGCTTGTTCATAGGATTCACTTGCTTGATGGTAGAACTTAGCAAGTGTTGGCACAACATTAGCTAAATCATAGAGACTGAAGAAAAAAGAACATATGTATCAGGAGAGCAGACTTGTTTCTTCAGATTACATGAATAATGAATAATCTGTCAGTGAAGGTCAGTTTTTCACAACCTGTGCTGAAAAGCTGCATAATTCTCCAATAGCACGATATCGGCATACTTTGGCTCCACTTGTGCAACCCTCTCCAAGGTAACGAACATTATGCTGACCTATTTCAAATTTTACAAATTATCATTTAGTAAATTTGAGAGAACGTTCAATAAAACATCAGATATATAACTTAAGCCACCAATAAGGAGGAGATGCTAGGTTAGATGCCCATTATTTAAACTTGCAGACCTGGTATTCTGAAATAATGTTAAAGTACAAAAAAAAAAAAAAAAAAAGCGTACAATTGTCGCAAGTTTATTTTCAAAAAAAAAAGAAGGAAAGGGCCAGGTATTACTGGTATCAAGTGGTGTGTCCAACTGGGTAGAGTGGAACTCACAATTTTTGTATATGCTTGATCGACCAAATCCCTAGATTGCCCTTGTATATACTGTTCCATACGTGTTGCCAGCGTAGCAAATCTACGAAGAATAATAGATTGCAGATTTATGCTAGAGCATTGTAAATTAAAGCTAACCAAGGGAACAATACGGCCTTAGTACATTTTTATAAACTAGACGGAATATTAAGGAAAAATATCTCAAAGTGGGAAGAGCTTATGTAAACTTAACATATCTTACTTTCTAGAGAACAAAACAAAATACCAAAAATAGCTGTTAAAATCAAAATTGCATTACATCTGATCTGATAATCAATTATGCAATAGAACTCCCTCTTTTCTCCATGTTTGATTTTACCATTTAATGTTCTACAACCTAAATTCCTACTTTGTTTAATATCTTATGCCTCTATTCTATTGTCTCTGTTATTTTAACTGCATTGATTTACAAGTTATATAACAAAAAAAATATTTTTTTTCTTCTGTATTGATGCCTTGATGGTAATCTTACCCAACCCATATACAAAGTGACAAAATTTATAAATATAGTTTCTAACTGCATGCATCTAACAAACTATTTATGTTGCAGTATTTTCTATTACATCCAACCAAACAAAATACATATAGTTGTAACTGCTGCATTTTTAACTATATGCATCTTTAGTTGTACGATATTTAAAATTACATCCAACCAAACAGCCCCAAATTTGTGATGATATTGAATAAAATACTTGGTTTCAAATATCAAACTATGATCTGTTTATATTACAGATTATAATAGCAGAAGAGAACTGGTGTTGAAAAAAAATCAACCGTACAAGAAAACACGCATCGACGGTTTCAAGGAAGAAGTGTTGCAAACCTTGGTATATATGGTAGAACTCCCATTTGTCGCACATTCTTTTCATATTTCTCAATCTGATAACAAGCATCATCAACAAACTAGATGAAAAAGGAAAAAAGGAAACAAAAGTTAGTCAGATGTCTGTTGCATGCAATTCCAAAGTGTCTAGGACAACCAAAAAATCATATTGCATATAAACAAACCCTGCTGAAGAGCATGGAAACTCTGGTCTCTAGGTCATCAAGCAACACACGAACAAATCCTGCTACATCAGCTTTTTGAGTAGAAAGATAGCGGTCTGTGATACCGTGCATCGATATGCAACAAAGCGAATCAATTTTGCATGCCCAATCTACCACAGAATAGAAGTCTTCCTGAGATAGTAAGTTAGAATAATAAGTAAATAAGTGAAGTCCCACAATGAGCCTAATGTTGCTGTTCTAAAGTTTGTCATGAAAAATATATATATAGCACATAACTTGACGTTGGAAAATGACATAAAGAATCATCTCATAGTCTAGCTGAATATAGTAATATTGCAGAATTGGAGTTTCTAACTAATCAGTACCTCTTTCAAATGTCTGGCAAAACAGCTCACTATTATACTTGCATTATGTAAGGATAACGGCATTTATAGTTTAGGCATAAAGCTTTCATATGAAAAAGCTTTACTGTTAATAAGATCAACAGCCTCCTACATTTAGGCATAATGCTTTCATATGAAAAAGCTTAATAGCATATACACTGCAGACTTAGAAATGTGAAGAATAAAAGCAACAAAATTAGTAAAGATTTCGCCAGCAAGCACATTACGCATTTATGGTATGACATGATTCAAATTCAGAGTCAGCTGTAATGCATAAGAAAATTTCTTACAACTACAGAAAACTAACCTGGATTCCGTCAAGCAACTCTCGAAGACATTCATTTAGAATTTCCAATTCATTTGAATTATTCTCTGCAGGGAGAATCACAAGAATTTGATATTACTTCAAATTTGTACACATAATGCAGAAGAAAAGGCATAGTATTAAAATTTATCTTAACAACATAGGCAAGAATATTACTGTGCTTGACATCACTTCCAGTGTGAGCAGCTAGATTTGTTTCTGTGCCATCAGATCCAAATTTGTTACTGCCAAAGGACTCAGATGGAGCAAGTGCAGACACTTCAAAACACATGAAGTGTGCAAAGAAAGAGCTCTACAATGAAAATAACAGTTAAAATATTTCTGTTCCAAGGCATGCCTGTGTTAGATGAAACATATGGAAGAATAAAATAATATTACCTCATCTACGAGAAGAGGAATAAATACTGTGAGCATCCTTGAGTATGCTTCAGAAGCTGAAGAACTATCAGCACTATTAGTTGTCTGACTTGAACCTGGAGGGCCCTCAAGCCAAACAGTAGAACTCTTTGATACCTTTGTACTAGCACGAAGTTCATTAGAAAATTCACGGGCCTGTGAAACACAAAGCCCAAATAAAGTAAATAGATATAGCACAAATTCATAATTTATTTCATTACTGCTATTACATAATCAAAGCCATCCTCTTAAACAAATAGAACCAACTATCCCGCTATCTTTAAAGTGTGCCATTATGTTTAACAGCATTCCCAATTTCAGTTGACAGAATGCCTTGAATCAAAACAAAAAATGCCGAAGAAGTGACAATCGAAATATAGTAGAGGGGGCTGATTCAAAATGGCCACTTCATCCTCGGGGACAAAATATTTTCAATCCTATTTTTTTTTTTTACCAAAAAAAGAAAGTTCCTTAGGATGGTTTTCTTGAATGAATATAGACAGCAAATTGCAAAGCTAAGAAGCACAACCGAATCCCAGATTCGCTCAATTTTCTTTAAGAATAAATTAATGACCTAAGAAGTAATTCCCAGTCTGAATAAATCATAATATTGATGTCAATGAATGCACATTTGTGCAATTCTGCAAGATAGTTAATCTACTCTTGTAGAAATCGTCATTATTGGTCAACAGCATATATTATCATGTTCTTATTTAAGCAGAAATAATTAGAAATTCAAAGGAAAAATATATATACTGGTCAAATTTTAAAGTACAATTTCACTCCTGACCTCTCGACGGAGTAGCAGGTTAAGAGAATGGCAGTACGCTTTCCTCAGTGGTCCCAGACAATTCTTGTCCAGAGACTGAAAGATTTGCAAGTCAGAATCATGAAAAAGCACTACGACTTAAAGCTAATGCTCACTCCTTGACTTTCTCAAAAAAAAAAGGACCTTTATGTGCTGCAGAAGTCGTGCATATATCCTGCACTTGTATCTAAGATCAGCATGGTCAGGCCTCTTCAGCTGTCCTCGCTGAAAAGCATAATTAGGTAAAAATCCTGAAACTACTTGTTTGCAATGATTAGCAGATAATGAAACTATGTCATTACCTGAGAAAAATAACTCTTGTCATTTATCATAAAATCAATTAAACTAGGAAAGTAATTTCTTAGAAATTCTGATGCCCGCCGAACAAATGTACACTTCAGCAACACAAATTCGGCACGTTTTTCCTTGACCTGTAAAGATATTAATAATAAGTTCATTCAAACTCCAGATGCAAAGCAACAGCAACGAATGACCTAAGGTAAAATGTAATATGTAAATGCAGTGCGACAAATGAATGGTTCATTAAGATTCCACTAGGAAACTCAGAAGTTGCAGAAACTAATGATCTTTACTCTACTGTTATATTAGATTTCATGTTAACAGTAAACAAAAGGACAAGAACGAAGTGCAATGAAATTACTGCCAATATATATTAGTTCTTTGCCACATAATATATAGATCATATATGATTATAGGCTTTATCCAGATCCTCTGTATCCTAAGGTTGGTATTATTTATTATACAGTCATCAAGAAATTAGATTTTATAGCTTCTGTCAACCCAGTAAATTTGTCAAATTTGATGCTACTTATGCACAGAGAAATTATTATCCAAGCAAAAGGAAAAGGCATACAGCTCGTAATTTTGCATAGCATGGCTCCAAATTTGGCACTTCAATATTCTTTATCGCACCAGTTAACCACTCACAGGCTTCAATGTTCTTAATCATATTTGCCTCATCAAATGAACCTCCAGTTAGAGCTGCTTCGAACTATCATCAACTCAATGGTATCAACAATTGGAAAATAATTATTAAGAAAATTCAATCAAAATACCATCATAAGAGGAAGGTATATGACATTAAATGAGCGGCAAGCGCACCTCTGAAGGTATTTGTAAGCGCTCAAGTAACTTATCGAGCTCCTCAATAAGCACTTTGTTACTTACCGATTGCAACTCCAACTTATTGTTACGAGATTCTATCTGCGACAAACTAAGTATCAGATATTGTGAGTGATGACAATTGAGGCTTTAAATTTCAGATATCGCATAAATATGTAAAGATTTCTTGGTTTGGAAATAATGGAAAGTAGAAAGGATAAAGTGTGCAAACTGTGCAGGAAAAAAATATAAAATATTGTGTTGGCTTCTCGCATGATTGTGCTGTGAAAATACTTTTTAAATCTTTACATCACCTTGACAGATGAAGATTAAATATGCTCTTAATGGCGAAATTTGCTATGTAGTATCAGTAGGCTGTGAATACCATACCGATTCAATGTCTTCTCTCATATGTCTAAGCTTCACATTGAAAATACCAAGCCACTCATCCATATCTTCCACACATATACTAGCTGCTTCTAGACCCTGAAGTACCTGCATAGTTTGGAATTTGCAATTATTACGAGTATGCAATTACTGTATAATTTTAAAGAGAAGGCAAGTACATTGATATTATTATCTATTCAGCTGGCATAGACACTTTTGGAGCTGATTTGATTTTTCAGCAGCTCAATATTTATTTTTAAAAAAAGCTGAATTATAATATAGAAATAAGGTTAGGGTCCAATGAAGCACCTCAAAGGGTTGCAGCAAAGTTATAAACCAGAACAAAATTGTAACTATTAGAAATTAGCAGATAAAATCTCATGACAGGCATGTGTTGTGAAATGTTATGGAGTTTTACTCTCACATGGCCCCTTGTGGAGACTAAGACGTACTTTCTGGAGATTGTTTCCTCTTGATTAGCCTAGATTGCGTATAAAGTGATAATGCACTACCTCACTATTTTCCTGGGATTCAGTTTTTAGGTGTTAGACTTGCTACTTCACGATGTTAGTTGATCAATAATTTGTATTCTATAAAAGAAGAAAAGCAAACAATCGAAACAAAATAGGAAACTGCAACAGTGCATAAAAATAGAACTTCACCGTTACTAGCTATTTGGGTCACTTTATTCCTTCTTGATATTTACTGCCATTAATTGCATTTTCTATATGCCAGAAATTCTGAATAATTTCTTAAAAAAATCTATGAAATTATAATTTATCATATATTGATCATCATCATGTTTAACATCTTGTATGAAGCGAAGACTAGGTAAAAAGAACCTCTTCTACTATAGGCTCGCTTTCCAAAAGGGCATGGACATTTGCAGCTTCCAGAGCTAGAAGCTCCCGCTTCAATCTTTTTGAAAATGCCTCTGCTTCACCAATGCCCATAACATACCTACAGAGTATACAAATTAGTACTGCATTTAAGTTATTAAAAATTACATATATTAATGAACAAACCAAAAAGAAAAAGTAGATGAATATGAAAGTATGGGCAAGGTATCTTCACCTTTATCCTTGTTTCATCTATCTTTTGATGCAGATAAAGGTTTAAATATTTTGAATTTAATAATGCTTTATATAGTAGATATTATGCATTGCGAGTTCAGATATAGCAACATGCAGCCCTGAGACAATGCAAATTTTATATGTAACATTTATTATATGACTTGTATTGATATTATCAATAGCCTTGATAGTTCCAAGAATGAACTATCTTTAAGATTATATATTTCTATGTGAGGGAATACAAAGAGAAAGAAAATTACAGAAATACTTGGTGACATAGTACGTATGTGGATAACAAACATAAAAAAATGTCTCAGCTTGGTGCCAACCAATATTTTTCAGTTGAAAATTGTCAAGCAAAATAGAAACCAGAAGAGCAATAGAACTAAAACTTCGTTAAATTGCAGAATGGAAATGGTATCACAACCCATTTCGTGCTACAATAAAGTAACATAAAAATTTTAATAAATCGCTAAGTTATTATGTGAAATTGTGAATACATATCCATTCACCTCAAACACTAGCAATTCAACGATAGAATGAAGTGTGCACATTATTATACCAGTTTAAATGAGAATTTCACAGATAGAACAAAACATAAAACTTGAAGTTAGGAAACTAGCATACGTGCCAAGAAGGGCCTCCATGTCCTCTTCTTCAGCTTGTGAAACAAGATCTCTTTCGACAGTAATTTGTGAGTCATTCTCTGTCATAACAGATGTTGCTGGTCCATCTTTAGTTGCCACTTGACTAGTTTTTGCGGGAGTATTTTCCTAAACGAGATTAAGAAACATTTAAGTTAGTTTCACTATTAAGATACTAATGAGTGTTAGCTATATAATTTAAGCCATGAGATTTGGGTCAGACACCATTGGACCAATTTAATCCTTACTCTTTAGAATCTACTATTATGGCTATATATAGTTTGTTAAGTGGATCAATATAATCAATCCATCACCTCAAAAATCAACTAATGAAACTAGTTTAGTTTGTATGACTATGTGGGATAAAGCCCTCAACATGGTAATCTATTTCATCTTGGGGTTTTACCTCATCATTAGAAGCTTGCACTTTTCCTTTTTGGACATTATCTAACGGGTAGATTGCAAAGGATGTGTAGCATGTGATTATAGAAAATATAGGAAGTATAGAGATAAAAGGACATAAAGTTCAAACTAGCATGAAACTAGGTAGTATGGTCATAATTAAGCGGAATGAAGGCCCTAAAATATGGATCTTAATGTGGACACTGAAGTTCACTATATTTGGTTACCCTAGCAATACTCTGCCCTTAGGTGAAATTAGCCATCAATATCTTAGGTCTAAACTCTTGATGAGGTGCGATAAATACTATCCTTTGATGCCCACAATATAACAACTCACTCTGGCCTTGTCAACCTTCTGAACTGTAATAGCTCTGTCTTCTCAATGTATTCTTATCAGGTAAGTCCTTTATTAGTGTAGTACTTGTTCCATGGAACATCAATTATAATTTCTTACCTAGTCCAATATTAACTCTAAATTTGGGTCGAACCCCAACTTTGTAGCCCCTTTTGCAAAATATTTGTAAGGGATACAGCCAAAAATTGTGAGTGACTGCAGAAAAAGAATTTCCTTTTAAATGCACCTTTGCCCATAGAGCCATCTCGACAATGTCTATACCAACAACTTTAGGGATACCACCTAATATCTCCTTGCACATGTTTAAAATGCACATAAGAATCCGGTTCCTACAAGTAGACAATGGTAAGTGAAACCAAAAACCATATTGTTAGTAAGAACACATGTGAAATCTTCAGTAATGACCTCCGAGCATTCCCTACTATTACCTGTCATCTTTGTTGCGCATCGTCCATTGAGGAGGTGCAACACTTTGCATTCGAAGGTTATCAAATCCCTAAAAGAAACAAAATGATCTGCTTAAGGATCAAAAACAGAATAGCATGTAGGAAAAATATAATAGATTCTGTTGTTCTCTTCTTATGCGAAATCAAAACGAAACATTTTGACAAGTTGGAAACAAACAAGTAGAGTAAGATAAAAGAGCGTACCAGCATAAAGGTACAACCACTGGGATCATTTTGAATAACCTCCACTTTTGAAAGATGCTTCAGTTTGTAAATCTTCGCCGGCTACAATACAAAACAAGCGAATAAGAAACACCTTCAGGAACTCGTTAAGACCTTTTGGTTATTGTCTACATTAGCAATTGGCAAAATGTAAATCACAAAGATTATAAAAGCATCAACATGTCGAAACCCACAAAGACCACTTTCATTTCATTTCATCTAAGGAGCTTTCTTATTGCACAGTACCGCACAATTGGGTAAGGGCGAACAGTAATCACCATATGGAGAGTCCTGGAAGGTCTCATAAAGACGCAAAAGAGTTAAAAGATATTAAAAGTGTACCGCTTGCATGATGAGGTTTAAGCATGTAACATGAATAGCAAAATCAAAGTGAAAATGATCTACGTGCATAGTAATACGTCATGAAGATGGCATTTAAGCATTTAGTTACCTCAAGAATTCCTCCAGTAGAATATTTCAGAACTCGAAGGAAAGCTTTAGTCCGCTGGCCTTTTGATTTGGCTGCATGAGTTACTTGCTGTCACACTAGATGCCGCATAAAGAACATTTGAAAATGCACATTAATGACTTGTATTCGAGCTACTGGTTCAACTAAACTAATCAATTGAGCCCGGAAAGAGCAGCATTTATGACGAGAAAGCTTTGATGCATAAGCGCTCAAATTGTAGTTTTTTAATGAGTTACAGCAGCAACTAGAATTCTTTGACATCGAACACTTGAGGATGTCGTCGTTGTATTTTGTCAAGAGATTATGATGATCACCCACAGAGAGAGAGAGAGAGATTGAAAGGACAGTGTAGCCTAGCTTAGCTATGAGATTGGAATGTATATGCAGCAAGAGAGAGAGAG
Organism: Ananas comosus; assembly: GCF_001540865.1. Lineage (NCBI taxonomy): Eukaryota > Viridiplantae > Streptophyta > Magnoliopsida > Poales > Bromeliaceae > Ananas > Ananas comosus. The sequence goes on along the minus strand of NC_033634.1, from coordinate 5,194,143 downwards.
AGAGGTTACAGAGAGAGAGAGAGATGCATACTGGTGAGGGCAAGGACTCTGGGCTTGGCCATCTGCTGGCGGCCGAGCTTGCCGGCCTTGCCCCAGACGCCGCGGCTCTTGGCGACGCGGATGCACAGAACCACCTTCTGCTTCCCCCCGCCCCCGTCGATCGCCGCCTCGCACGCCCGCCGCAACTCCACGTCGTCCGCGCTCGACCTCGCCATCCCCTACGCCTCCTCAATCCTCTCTGATCCTCTGAGTCTGATCCTCCTCCTCTGATCCTCCTCCTCGTCCTCTACTACGGGTAGTAATTACGACAAATGATCGATGCTGATGAAATTGATACGGGAATTAATTATTAACTAGTGAAGGTACCCGCGCGTTGCAGCGGATTGATTCTATAGAAAAAATGAAATTATATAGCAGTTGATGAAAATGATAGTATAAGCTACATAAATTTGTTAAGGTTTTCTTTAGATTTAGGCAAAAAAAAAATTTAATTTATATAAAAAATTCATCAAATTTGAAGAAAATTTCACAAAAGTGCAAATTACCAACGAAAAAATGGAAGAATTTCAACTATTACTCTCATCAACCTCAAAAAAAGCTAACAGACATGAAAATCCTAGTCAAAGAGCTTGGCACACATAGTTCAATGTTGATAACCAAACCGACATAAGTTGAGCTTGTTCAACAGCTTGCTAGATAAACATAATATCTAAAGAAAATATTCTGCATACGCTGGAATGAGTGTCCTGTAGATGTTTAAATTAGTTAGTCCAACTTTTCTTAGATAACTCAACAAAGAAAAATTTAAGAGACTTTCATACAATCTCTCTATTTTCCTATATAAAGAATCATTTCACTTTTGTAATCCTCTATTTGGTTTCTCCAACTAAGAGCTGAACTTTTTGAGGAACCATTTTACTATTATCATCACCAAATCTGAGCCTTCCATGCTCTCCTCTTTCCCAAGAATATACCTAGCAGAGCAGCTAGATTCTTAACAAAATTACTTGTAATTAAAATACTATAAACTTCTCATTTTTTTCCTGTTTCCTTGCATAGTGCACTCAAAATTGTATTCACTATATTACATTGTCTAATTAAGCAAAATATATGACTATCAAGAAACTCAATATAAGTTATTGAATTACATGGTCTAATCAACTGGGAAGATGCCAAGTCTAAATGACATCTAAAAGGTTTTAAGCATTACCAGCAATTACATATAAAACTATATATTTAAAGCATCTTATGATCATAAACAAACCTATATAATAAAAAGGAAAAAGGAACTATGTTACCCAAATAAAAAGTAAAGAAAGGTGATCTTAAACCGTCTCTAAAATCATTTTGTAATATTCAACAAATATTCTTACTTGAAACTGCATCTAAGCAAATATTTTCTACGTGAACTCATTCAGACCTTTCCTCAGTGTAGCACATTGTCAAAATTGGATTTAAATTTGCTAACAGAAAATTTTCATTAGTATTTTGTATTGATAAACCAATTATTAGTATGAGAAGAGGACCCTCTATCAAAAGGCATCAAATTTTAAGTAATTTTTTTGTCTCAATTAGAACGCTTCAATAACATCATAAAGAAATGAAAAGCTCACTATTTTATACACTTTAAAAAAGAATTGAAAATCAGCAACCCAAAATGTTGCTAATCCTTCCTCAGGGAGCTCTCAAACATTGAAGGCCTCTTTGAAAATCACATATTCTTGAATAAATTTTTGATGCCTTCCAGAAAACTTCTTGCCTAAGTGAACAAATATAATTTAGACTTCAAAAACAGCATATGATGAATGTAGCGCAAGGTTACATAGTGGATGAACTACCAACTCGATGAACATCTAGACACGGTTGGAACCTACATAGTTATAATTGCACTTGTGTCAAATTAATAGCTTGAGCACTTCAGTGTAAATAATTGAGAAATGAAGTTCAAAGGTTAAAAAAAAAACTAATTAGTTGGAGAAATAATGAGGCCCATTACAAACCAAAGAGACTTGAAAAAAGTGCACACCAACATAATTCAAACTTCAAAAAGTAGGAAGAAAACCTAACGGAATAGATAGAAACAAAGAATTTTTAACGGCAATCAAAGTAAGAATTTGAAAACCGACAGCATGCCAACTCAAAGAAAGGGAAGAAACTACTCAAACTGCAGTCCATTTTGGCTTCTTCCTATGTGTCTTTGTGGATTATTTTTTGCATCTTTGTACTTTTTTGGTACTTTGACATTTTGCGCGTTAATTTGATAGCTTTTGCATACTCTTCTTCCAAAGGTTTCATAGTATGCATATACATATATGTATCAAACTCTAAGCAAGATCAAAGAACTTAACTCGACCTTCTTATGCATAGAATTTGCATGGGAAAACATGAATGTATACAAATAAATGGTGGGAGCATTCTAAAGCATAGGAATTGGATGACAAAAATTAACATACAGAGCTATCTCTTAAAAGATGAAAGCCACATGAGAATTGATAACGAATATAAAAGGCTTTACATTGGAGCATTGCACTGTAGATCACTATTATATGTATCAGTCTGAAAAATTAATGTTGTGTCAATAAAGAATTCCAAATTAAAATTTTGAATAGTATTTATTATAACTATACGCGATAAAAAAAGAAACTACATAACAGATTAATTTCCATAATCAACCAAAGTATAGGACTACTTTTTAGATATATACAAATAAACGAAGTGCACAACAATAGACAGAGATGGAGTAGAACTTACAAAGGTTGGTAGAGAGCAGAGGAAGGCAAAGATGCGGCAGGCTATTGGGGTTTATAACTAATTGACCATAAAATTTAACAAAATATTTTAAATTAATTAACAATAAAAATAAATAAATAAGATAATTGGAAGCTACAGAGGTGTCAATTAAAAGAAAATTAAAGTAAAAAAAAAAGAAAGAAAGAATGGTTTAAGGCCTCCTAAAACATGATCAACTTTCGGAGGGAATAGGGATGTAATGTGTTTTTGCTCAAAATATGTGCAGTCAAATTGTGATATCTGTTGAAAATTTTGCAAAAAATGGCGACACTATATCATACAAAATAAGCTATATTCTTATCAATCGACATTAGGAATAAAGTGTGGAAGTATTCAAATTTATCAAACGACTTAGAAAGATTAATGTCAAACTACTCTTACCATCATTGGCTTCGGCTTTGCTAATGGGAGCTGTTGAAAAGAACAAAGTAGGGGACTTGATGGTTCAAAGTAATCTTTTGATGAACCAACCATAATCTTGAGAAAAAAATATCAGAAATGTGAATTAGTTTGTCTAATCAACCTTAGTAAATGAGTTTGGTCTCATGCAAATTCTTTTCAACGGAAAAAATTGCACAAAATTTCATCAATCGCTAATTTGGATGCACCAAAAAGAAATAAAATCACTATCTGACATTTATGACAACAAAAATTGTCCCCAAAAAAAAAGAGCGGCATTCTTGAAACTCTAAAACACTTCTAATAATCCCGTATTGAAGGAACACTTTACCCAAAAACCACAATTTACTCCTGAAAGTCATCATCTTCATGCTTTGACGGTGCTTTACAAATTGAAGTGCAATTAAAGAAAATTGAGAATTACATGCTGTTACTTCAGAACTCTAAATAAATCACAACAGTGTGAAAATAATAAAGCGGAATAAATGATAGTGGCCAAAAATTCAATATTTTGCTTTCTTGTATAAGATTATAAATTGAGTTCATCATTTTCGCATGATAATTAGAGGTCCATAGAGGCTGCAACAATGGCATGCATCTTACAAAAAAGGTAGATGATTCTAGGAATAAAAATGAACTGATATGTCATGTAATATATATATATACACAATAACACAATCGAGCACCTTCAATCATCATAATTATTACTTTGATTAACCAAACATTAAAAAGAAGGAAATATGATTTAATAGCATGATAATTTGTTTAGGTAACAAAATTTTTATGAATTAGAAAGCTACAAAAATTTTATGAATTAAAAAGCTTTCGAAAATAACCACCTAAGCATTTCGGAAAAATGCCCAATTGAGGAATTCTATTCATTTACTTCTTCATGTCAATAAAAGATCTAATTTTCAAACCTAATTTTTACGAACTATCAAAGATCTAATTTCAAATTATAGCCATAAGAAATGATTTTGGGGGCTGCATTTTTTTAAAATAAATTAAAAATTTATGATGTCATCTTTAGAGGAGGAGCACAATAACCAGCACCAAGTCAATAACGACAATAATAACTACTACCACTAATGATGATGATGATGATAGCATAAATAGAAATAAAGTCATAGCTTCAAAGTCGAACGTATTCAATTTTCAACAATATTTCTTGTCGTCCGATATGAATACCTTTGCATACTTCATAGAATTCAGAAAATCTCTCTGCCTAAAAACTGAAAAACTGGGTATAAAACATTTAATTCCACTCTGATTAAACTTTAGACTTCATATAGTGTGAATATTTTTAAATCCACGATATTTTCCTTCAGTGTACAGTTGTTATTTTAGAGATACGCGATAAGTCTACAATCTTACACAATTTTCATGGTTCACAGCATTCTCTCATTATTTTAATATGCAATGAACATTAGTATCTACAAATTGATAATTTTACATTATTGGTAATTTTACATTATCCATCTTCTTCATGAATTTACAAGTAGATGTAAAACGGTCTCAATACTACCATCATCATGTACTTAAGTTTGAAGACCAAAGTGTTGTGCAACTTATAGTTTGAGGACCAGGAGTGTAATATAGCCTCCTCCTCCTAGCTTTTCTAGTTATTCTATCAAATACTACGTAGGCACTACTGAAATAAACCAGTTTGGACAGTTTTTTTTTTTTTTTTTCTATTTTCCTTTCTTTGCATAAATACCCTTGTCAATATATTCCCACAACTTCACATATTCTGCCATTTCTTCAATCCAATCCTACAATTCTTTAGAGCAAAAAATATCAATTGAAACTCACAATGTACTATTATTATCTATTGCGCTTCTATTACAAGGTGACATGATATTTTATGACACATCAATGAGATATGAAATTAAGGACACTTATTTTTCTAAAAAAAGAAAAACAAATTGAGAGCACTTACTTGAAAGGTGTCACCAAATGCATCTGATATACAATGAGGTTCATTCATTGATTCCCATGTAAAGATGATGGGATTATCTCTATCAGTTCTAGCCAAGTGGTTTTTCTTTGTTAGCATCGTCTAAGAAGTATCTGATATTGGATCAAATATCATTATATTTTTATATTTAAAGTTCATTTCTCAGAGAATCCCAAATAAATTCGATTGCAACTTAGCAATAAACTGTTTTTAGTACATATTTATCAGCGGGCTGATATTACCCTCTAATAAATCTTGAATATCTCCAAATCGATAGATCAAAGAAGAAAGAATCATTTGAGGAGCTCAATCCTATGCTTTTGTCTCACGCATATTTAATATATTGCATCTTCCCACTGTAATGTTTTAGATTATTGACTAAGCTAAGAATCAATTCAATCCCATACTTTCGTCCTTCCACAATAATACGGTTGAGCACCTTCAATCGTCATAATCATAACTTTGATTAACCAAACATTGAAAAGAATGAAATATGACTTAAAAGAATGATAATTTGTTCAGCTAACAAAATTTTTATCAATTAAAAAGCTACAAAATTTTTATGAATTAAAAAGTTTTCGAAAATAACCATCTAAACATTTCAGAAAATTATATAGCCAAACAACCAACAAGATTCATCACTACATCAAATGTATAATATGCAAATCCACAAATTAAGTATGAGATGAAGAGATACCTAAAAAACCCATTCGTTGACCATTTTGCCACTGCACGTCTCATCTAAAAGCTTTCGGATTCCTGAAAAGAAAGACAATAGCATATTCTATAAGGAAAAAAAATTAATAGTAGGCAAGATGAATCGTAGGCAGAGCGGCGGATTTGATGAGATTCGGATCCATCTCATCGGATCCATCATATGCGGTAAAGAAGGGAGAGGGACGATGCCGTGGAAAAGGGAGAGGAAACGACGGACCGTACAAAACGGTGAGAGGAGAGGGCAGATTTGATGAGATTTGGATCCATCTCATCGGATCCATCGTATGTGGCGGAGAAGGAAGAGAGACAGACGATGGGGTGGAAAGGGTAGAGGGAACGGCGTATCGTACGAAACGGTGAGAGGAGAGGAAGCGCGCAGCGGGGAGGGGGCGCCTCGTGGCGCGGGCGGGGGCGAGCGCGAGCGCGGGGCGCGGCGCGAGGGGGAGCGGCAGAGCGGGCGCGCGCGGGCCGGGCGCGTGTGCACGCGACGAGCGGCGCGCGCGGGAGAGGAGGAGGCGAAAAGGCGGTTGCGCGCGCGGCGGGGCGCCCGCGTGGCGGCGGGGAGAGGATGCGGGCGAGGAGAGGCGACGGGAGAGGCAGAGAGAGAGTGAGAGCAGAAGGGTGGGGCCCAGCCGAGGGAGAGTACGAGGAGAGGCGGAGGGATTTTTTTTTTTTTTTTTGTCTCTTTTTCTCCCTTTAATGTTTTTTCTTTAATTTTTGGCCAATTTGTCATAAAAAATTCAGTTATTTTGGTTTTTGCAAAAACCGGCCACCTTTTTCTTTTTGCAAATTCGGTCCGCTTTTAGCAAATGACCAAATACCCTTATTACTTTTTCTCTTTCCTCTTATCTATCTGTCTTCCTCTTCGTTCTCTCGTCTTTTTTTTTTTTCGCCGAAAAAAAAGCGACCGCTCGGAGCACCACCAGGCGGGCTCTTCTTCTTCTGTCTTCAGGAGCAATTTTTTTTCTCTTTTTCTTTTCTTCTTCTTCTTCCTCCTGCTGCGAGCTTTTATTTTTTTTGTTCCCTCTTCTTCTTCTTCTTCTTCTTCTTCTTTTTCTTCGCTATAAGATGCAGTGGGCGCGCACGGCGACTTTCGCCTCGCCACGGAGCCCGACCGCGTCGACCCCCGACGCACCCGCCTCAAGCCTGGGGAAAGTCTACTTCCTCCTGTCGACCTCCCCCGCGCCGACCGGCCGACCGCCGCCACGACGGGCGGCAACCGGCACCGGCGCGCGTCGGCCCGGCAAGCCGCCGCGTTCCTACTAGTTCCGAGGAGGCCAGCGCGTGAGACTACGAGCCCGACGCTCGACCCCGACAGCCCTGCTCAACCGGGCAGCTCTACTTCCTCCCCCGCGCCCCCCGAGCCCGACCACCGCCGCGCCCAGATTCACATCTACACCATTAATGGTGAAAATTACACCATTAATGTGTAATGGTTACACATTAATGTGTGATTCACCATTAATGGTGTAAGGTGCCCACCATTAACACCATACGAAGAGACTCAGCAACCGGGAAGCCGAGCGCCCGCCGCGACTGCCGGATCGCGACGTGCGCTCCTCCGCTATTGGCGGACGGCGAGGAGAGGGAGGCTGTTGGCGTCACCGGCCGACCTCGAGCTCGGCGACCCGACCTCCCCCGCCGCCTCGCTCGACCCGACGCCGCAGGCCGCCCCGCCGTGCACCAGCCCCGTGCGCGGGCGCGGCGCGCCCCGAGCTCCGCGGCGAAGCTCGGCATCCGGCGGGCGCCATCGCCGCCGCGGCATTTCACCATTACCCATTAATGGTGAAACTACACCATTATGCCGTGTAATGGTTACACCATTAATGGTGTAATTACACATTAATGGTGCTAGTTCACATTTAATGCTGTAATAGTGAAATCGCGCTGGAGTGGTGGGGCTCAAGGGTCGGCGCGGGGAGGAAGTAGGCTCCCCGGCTGCAGGGCGTCGGTGCGAGCGGTCGGCTCGTAGTCCGACTTGCGCGGCCTTCCTCGGGCAACCTAGTAGGACACGCGCGGCGCCGGCGCCGGCGCCGGTGCGCGACCTCGCGGCGTGTCGTGTCGTGCTCGAGGTCGCGTGGGGAGAGTTCGACGAGGAAATAGAGCTTCCCGCGGGCTACGGGGCGTCGGCTCGAGCGTCGGGCTCCGTGGCCGAGCCGGAAGTCGCTTGTGCCGCCCCGTGCTCTTACAGGTTAAGAAAAAAGACGAACGAAGAAGAGGAAGAAGGAGGGAAAAAAAAAAAAAAAAAAAAAAAAAAAAAAAAAAAAAAAAAAAAAGCTCCAGCAGAGCGAGAAGAAGAAGAAAGAAAAAGAGAAAAAAAATTCGTTCCTGCAGGAAGGAAGAAGAAGAAGAGCCCGCTTTGGGCGTTGCTCGTCCGTCGCTTTTTTTTTGTCGGCTAAAAAAAAAAAAAAGAACGAGAGAACGAAGAGGAGAGAGAAAGAGGAAAGAGAAAAAGTAATAAGGGTATTTTGGTCAGTTTGCTGAAAAAGCGGACCGAATTTGCAAAAACGAAAAAGGTGGCCCGGTTTTGCAAAAACCCAAAATAAGTGAATTTTTTATGCAAATTGGCCTTAATTTTTTTACATATTTATTCTCTTAATATATGATTAAAAAAAATTATAATTTTTTAAATTTTTATAAAAATTAAAAATATATAAATAATTTTTAAATAAGTTAAATTATTTGTATTAAATATAAATTTTAATTAAGCTGAATAAAAGAATTATTAAAAATATATAAAAAGTAAGGAAGGAAATTTACAAATAAAATATAAAAAAAGTAAAAAAAAAATAAGAATAAAATGATAAGATAGATAAAAGAAGAATAGAGGCAAAAATCTAAGAATAATAAATCATTTTTTTTAAAAATTATATATAATTATAATAATAATTATAATATATATAATTATAAATATAATTATATATAATTTCTTATTAATATGATTTTTGACCTTTTTTTTAATCTTTCTTATAATTTATTTTTATATTTTTATTACAGTAATATGTCACGCCCCGGGATCCAGCAGAATCCCGCCCGGTACGTGTCCAGACCCGTCATACGTATACAACATATAAGGCGTCTAATACAAAACGATAAATAAAGCAAGAATGGAAGAACATCTAGAAGTATCAGAGTATACAACATCTAGAGTCTAAGATATAGAAGCATAAAAGAAAGCTAAAATCTACTAAATAGAACCATAAAGTAGTACAAAGGATATCCCAAAAAAAATAAGTGCTAAAAGTATAACATAGGTGGTCTCTATATATGGATACAACTATCACTTTCTCTCAAACAACACAAAAGGAGAGAACAAACCACCTAAAGCAAAAGAACTCCTCGCTATCTAGCAAGCGATCCCCTTACCGCGGTCCTGTGCCTCCACCGGTGTAGAGGGCTCTGAAAGAAAACATAAAACAGGAGGCGTGAGAACTATTAAATAATAGTTCCCAGTAGGCAATTACTGACTTCGGTGAAATGCACCACTAGGCCCAAAAGCTAAGAAGGGGTAAGTACAAATATGACCAATATGAAGGGTAAGCAAATAAACATAAAACTTACTACAACATGATATCTCTACTTAGCATGAATTTGCCTAAGTAAGAAAGCTACTGTAACATGTATATGCATAAGTAAAACTGCTACTATGTCCACAGGTAAATAGTAAGTTGGCATTGTTTACTATTCTAGTGAATGTCCTCTCAGTATACTAAGGCACCAAGGTACCAATCATGTAGGACCTACCCGTGGGCAGTCCGGCCTGCGCCGTGCCTAATGGCCCCATTATAGTCAACATCCCCACTCTAGGAATGAGCCTCACCCACGGCTTCCCATTTCGGCGCCCAATCCCGCACGGCGAGTATATATCGCGATGGCTATCTCCGAAGTGCTGGCTTGTAGAGAGCGACCCTCACAAGCATATGCGAATGAGCACAATGGCAAGCAAGCGTAACAGTCTGTCTCAAGTCTCAAGTCATCATGTCTAAAACATAGAATATAGTAAGTGTCACTATGGCCTATCACTATGTCATCACGTGTAAAACATGGAATATAGTCGATATCTCAATGGCCTATCACTATGTCACTAGGTTGCAGTTTAACTGTTTACCAGTCCGAGTGCCCCTTTATGACACTTTTATTCACTAAGTACAAATATGAGTTTACTGTTCAAGAATGCATAATTCTAGTCATATTCATCACATGAGACATGGTTCCGATCCACAAAAGAGAATACTTCTCACATGCATGTTTACTACACATAGGCTCTACTACATAGAGATGAAAATTCATGATACATAACACATGCATTTTAAGTATTCTAAAATTCATAAAAATACTATCTAGCATGAATATGAATGCACTTCGATGATACGAAAATATTTAACCACTTAGGAGAGATTTTCTCCTCTTTCAAAGAAGCCAAACCCACCGTGACCTCTCGCAACCCTTCGTTTAAACTGACGAAGGTGCCCACTAGTCTCCTAGCACCCTAAAGGTATAAAAAGGAGAGTTATAAAATCGAAACGAACAACCTATTGCTCAAACATTAAGCAACTCAAGAAAAGGGTGAGAAAACTCACCGAATGCGAAGAAAGCCCTCTCGATCTCCAAATGGGAGGTAGAGGCCTTCTAATCAAACCTATACAAAGGTTCTAAACCATTCAATATGGTTCTAAAAGCATCTAAACCAAAATCCCCAATTCTAACCCTAATTCTCAATTCTAGGGTTTCCAACAACAAAAACCAATAAACATAGATCAAAAGGGGGATTTAAGCTTACTAACCTCACAAGAGCTCCAAATCAACCCTCCAAGTAGGCTAGGGTTGAAGATCTTCCTTCCCACAAGCTCCAATCTTCAATCCAATGCTTCTCCAAGGTGGAAATCCCCACAAGGAACAAAGGGAAGCAAAGAGAGAAGATCAAGAAGGGCTAAAATGCAAGAAAAAAGGGAAAAAAAATCAAGAGAGGAGTTCTTACCTCTCCTTTCCACGTTCTAGGGCTCAAAGGAGCTCTCAAAGGGGCTGGGGTGGGTATAAATAGAGTTGCAACAATTGCAAAAAGCCTCATCTACGAAATCAACATTCTGGGCAAAGTGTACCGATACACGGGAAAGTGTACCGATACAACCCCTGCCATACAGCCCAACCCGAGCCTCGGGTTTGCTATTTTCCATATTTGTACCGGTACAGAGCCATATCTGTACCGGTACACAATGTGTTCCGGTACAGAACCGTATTTGTACCGGTACAACAGTGTGCAGAGGCAACCCGAGAGCAGCCTAAGTTCTCCTCTTTGGCGGCCTTAGCTCTACTATAGAAACTTCATTTCTCGGGGTACGAGCCATAGGTCGGAACAAGGTCAACGAACGTCCAGAAAATCTAGAAATGCTCGAAACACAGGCCAAACACTCGAACCTCGTAATTTGCAAAGGTCCAGTGTGTTACATAATAATTGTTCATTTTTTAGTTATTTTTTTATATAATTTTTGGCCTAGCCAGGGGAGGGTGTGAAGAGGAAGTTTTTTTTTCTCTCATCTCAATTGTTCCCTCATTTATTTTTTTTAAATCCAATCTGGGACAAGGTGGGACCCAGCGGGGACCTAGCGGGGGAGAGAGGAGAGAGGTTGTTTTTTCCCCTCTAACTTCAATTTTTTTTCCTTTGTTCATGTACATAGAAGAAAATTTATAATTTTTCTAAGTCTAATCTAATTTTTTATTTTGTACTATAAAAATTTAAAATATATAAAAAAATGGATAAAAAAAGTTTTTGAAAGATTGGATTTACACTTTCATCCTTAAAACTATAAAACGAATAACAATTTAATCCTCAAATTTTTAATGTATTATGATTTAAACCATGAGGTATGTGGTTTCACACTTTTTTGTTTTAGTACCCTGTGGTTTAAAGTGTATCAATTTACTGCCATGTGGTTTCATTTTTATCTTTTGATTATTGATTTCACTAATTTTTTCGTTAAATCAGTGACATAGTTAAAACTAAAGGATACTAAAGTGAATATTCAATAAATCTAGATGGGGTATTGAAGTTTTTTGTATATAATAATTTAACGAAATATTAACAGAAAAACTGACGAAAAGATAAAAATGAAACCACATGACACTAACTTGATACACTTTAAACCACAGGGTACTAAAGTAAGAAAGTGCGAAACCACAAGGGTGGTATTTGAAGTTTATCCTTTTTTTTAATTAAAATTTCACCGAAAGTTAAAAAGACAATAATATCAATTAAAGTTATATTATATTAGAAAGAAAGATTTGATATGAACACAAAAGCCTACCAAGAAGGAAACGTCCAGATATTATAAATAGGAGCGTCGATTCTTGAGGATAAAACAATAAAATTATTATTATTATCATATTATATAAGAAAAAGAAAGATTTGAACTGAATATCTAAATTTCTAATTTCTTACCGTTCAAATTTCGGGATAATAGCATAAGACGCTGGTTTCGATGCGAGGCATGGACAGATTTTATAGGCAAAAATCGGCCAGGGTAGAGGAGAGTATCCATCTAAAACGATGGTAAATTTTATGAGCACGATCCCGTCGATCCCGTCTGAAACGAAAATAGGGGATGGATGCTGCGGCATTGAGAGGAGAAGAAATGATTTAATGTAACGGACAGGAGAAGAAGCAAGGTCGCACGGAGGGGAAGTGATTTACTGTAACGGACATGAGAAGAACATGAAAAGAATCAAGGTCGTGAGGAGGCGGAGCGACTTACGGTTTCGAGCGGAAAAGAAGCAAGCGACTTATGGTTTCGAGCGGAGAAGAAGCAAGCGTGTATTGGTTCGGTTTGAGAAGTTTATTGGTTCGGTTTGAGAAGTTTAGATAGTGAATGGTTTGGTTCGGTTCGGTTCGGTTTAGAGAGAGTCAGTTAATTGGTTCGGTACAGATTTTTAGAGACAACAGCTCTTCGGTTCAGATTTAATTGGTTCGGTTTTCAGATTTAATTGGTTCGGTTTTCATACACAAAACAAAATTATATAGGCAGATCATTGATTCAGTTCGGTTCAAGTGCTAATTTAGAGAATTCCTCAATCTTTAATTAGTTACTTATTTTTCAGTTATTTATTTTATATAATTCTTTGACTTTTTATTTTGTTATTTTAAATTTATTTATTTATTTCTACGAAGTCGTCCCACCGCAATGCGTGGGTCCTTCACTAGTAATAGTTAATAGAAGATAGAAGATAGATAATAGATGTATGATGATTTGGGAGCTAGGAGGGTCGGATCGTCTCGATCCACCCATTAAGGCCGCGAGAGCAACGGCCGTCGGGCCATCTGTGGCTCCTCTGCTCTGCTATTCTTCCACACTTTCTACTTCGAACCAAATATTTTGCCTTCTCATTATAGAACTTATGAAATATTGGATGTAGTCCATAAAATACACTAATACGCCTGGTGTAGTCTACTACTTGATCATCTGACTGAAAGAAATAACTACTAGTTACTTAAAAAATTTTATAACATTATCTTCTGATCTCCTTCCNACTTTGACCCACCGCCCCCCCCCCCCAAAAAAAATCCAAAATATTTGAATTTGAATTATAGAACTTATGAAATATTGGATGTAGTCCATAAAATACACTAATACGCCTGGTGTAGTCTACTACTTGATCATCTGACTGAAAGAAATAACTACTAGTTACTTAAAAAATTTTATAACATTATCTTCTGATCTCCTTCCTCTCTCTGATCCTCCTCGTTCTCTACTACTGGTAGTAATTACAACAAATGATCAATGATGCTGATGAAATTGATACAGGAATTAATTATTAATTAATGTATGATGATTTGGGAGGAGGGTCGGATCGTCTCGATCTACCCATTAAAGCCGTTGGCGAGAGCAACAGCCGTCGGGCCATCTATGGCTCCTTTGCTCTGCTATTCTTCAGCACTCTCCGCTCTAGATCAAATATTTTGCCTTCCCTGCACTTCCCCCACCTCCCCCAAAAAAAAGAATAAAATAAATTCAAAATATTTGAATTTGATTTATAGAACTTATGAAATATTGGATTTAGTCCATAAGATACACTAATACTCCCGGTATAGGCTACTACTTGATCATCTGACTGAGAGAAATAATTACTTGTTACTGATCTTCTGATCTCCTTCCTCTCTCTAATCCTCCTCTGACTCTGATCCTCCTCGTCATCTACTACTGGTAGTAATTGTCACTCCCCGGGACCCAGCGGAAGCCTGCTTGGTGCGTGTTCAGACCCGCCATATGCTAATAACATACAAGGCGTCTACAACCATAATATAATTAAGCAAGAAAGATAAACTGCTAGTATGATATCAGAGCATACAACAACTAAATTCTAATTACAAGTAGAATATAAAAGATCTAATTAACTAACAAAAACCATGAGTAGATACATCAAGATCTCAAATACAAGTATTAAATATAGAAAAATGGTAGTCTCTACACAAATTTTTTAAGTAACAAGTAATTATCTCTCTCAGTCAAATGATCAAGTAGTAGCCTACACCGGGCGTATTAGTGTATCTTATGGACTACATCCAATATTTCATAAGTTCTATGATTCAAATTCAAATATTTTGGACTTATTTTATTCTCTTTTTGGGGGGGGGGGAGTGCAGGGAAGGCAAAATATTTGGTCCGGAGCAGAGAGTGCGGAAGAATAGCATAGCAGAGGAGCCACAGATGGCCCGACGGCCGTTGCTCTCGCCAACGGCATTAATGGGTGGATCGAGACGATCCGCCCCTCCTCCCAAATCATCATACATTAATTAATAATTAATTCTCGTATCAATTTCATCTACATCATCGATTATTTGTTGTAATTACTACCAGCAGTAGAGGACGAGGAAGATCAGAGTCAGAGGAGGATCAGAGAGAGGAAGGAGATCAAGAGATCGGCCCCGTTTGGTTGTGGGATGTCACGCCCCGAGCCCGATCCTTTTGGCCGGTTCGACAGCGTCAAACAGACGCCGAACGGACAGAGCCTCCCCCATCTGCCCAAGGCTCAACAACAGGTATAGATAGAGTATAAAATTTGCATAAGCGGAAGCATACACAATGGCTTGCACGAGGGCAAACAATAGCCAATAGTAAAAGTAGTAAACTACACTTAGGAAAATCGCTTATATTTTTGCATCATTTCTTCTCTTTTACATCACATGATATCTCAAAATATAAAGTTTGCATTGAAACATAATCCCCTTTTTACATCATTCATTTAACAAGTTCATAATCCTAAAATCATCAAAATACAAAAGATGGCAACTAAAGGGTATGCAACTAAACCAAAATGAGAAACCGTCTCGGGTGGTCTCTATCTAGGGCGCGATGCCCTTACGGCGATCATCCGTCGGCTCACTCGGTCCGGGCTCTGTGGAAAATGGGGTGTGAGAACTACAACGAAGTTTCCAGTGGGTTCGGCAACCAACCACGCCGACTTTCCCACTAGGTCTAANATGGCAACTAAAGGGTATGCAACTAAACCAAAATGAGAAACCGTCTCGGGTGGTCTCTATCTAGGGCGCGATGCCCTTACGGCGATCATCCGTCGGCTCACTCGGTCCGGGCTCTGTGGAAAATGGGGTGTGAGAACTACAACGAAGTTTCCAGTGGGTTCGGCAACCAACCACGCCGACTTTCCCACTAGGTCTAAATCAGGCATAATAGAAGAAAAGAGATATAGATAGTAACCAAACTATACAAATGCAGCTAATATGCCTGAACAATAATAAATGCGATGCTCAATTGTATGCTCATGTTGAATGCAAGGTCACAATCTCATTACCCAATTTCTTGGCTAACCCTTAGGTTTCGCCCTCAATGACTCACCAACCAAATTCCTAATATCGGGGAGATACCCACTACAACTCGATGGGACCGTCCTCTGGGGAGATACTCGCTACGACCCGGTAATGACAACTCTGGAGCACATCGCCCGAGGGGAAGCTACCACCCTCGAGCAAGGACTTACAGGTGAGTATGATCCTATCCTTATCTATAAGGATGTCAAGTCAAATCCATTCCTTAACTATAAGGAAACAATGCACATTTGACCCTTAACTCTAAGGTTGTTATGTCATAATGTCGCTACCTCTATTTACTTGCATTCTTTAACCTTTACTAGTGTCATATACACTACTAGTTCTTGTACTCATTCATTGATGCCACACTTGTTTTCTAAGTGTCAACTCTAGCATATCTCGATTCGTTGATGCCATTCTCTATAATTATGTCAACATGTCACTTTTGTTCTCTAAAGCTACTAAGTTCTTGTCATTTCTCATGCATACATAGGGTAAATAGAATTCTCACATTCTTACAAGTATTTCACATGCATTTGAACTCACAACATGCAAAGGAAGCTTACAATTACCCTACTATGCAATATGCTCAAATACATACATATGCTCAATGTGACACTTTAGATATAAAAGAAATTTCGAGGTCCTTGGAATGCACCACCCACCTTAGATGGTTGTAGGGATGCTACAATGAATTTCCTGAAATTTTTGAAGCCTTACTTTCTCGCCTGTGGCAAAACGAAGCCAAATTAGGCTTTTTCTCAATAACTCCATCTAAATCTTTTCGTAACGTCAAACGGAGTTGTCCCATGCGTCGGGAATACCCCTAATTAGGTTTTTACAAGGTCAATTTGCCTTAAAAACATTCGGAGGCAAAAGCTCCAAATTGGGTGCCCTAATGTTGCCATTTGCAAAATTTCTTAGGATTGATCTTATAACTAAGCAAAATTAAGCTTAGAACCACCCATGAAGCTTTCTAATACCATTTCCAAGCCACTCGAACCAATCCTAGGGCATCTACTTTAAACCCTAGATGTTCACCATGGAAGGACCTTGAGAAAATCATGATTTTCATGGATTTCAAGGTTCGTTCGACGTTTATAGGGTTATTAGAGGATCAAAACTCCAAAACTTAAGGTAAGAATCCTAACCCTAAAGGAGTTCATGCATAAACTCACCTTAGCCACAAGCTATCCCCAAGTCCTCCTTGTAGAAGAGCTTCTAAAGCCTTCAAATCCACCAAAACTTTTTCAAAAATCCTTCTTCTCCTTCCTCTCCTTACTCATTGGAGAGTTTTCTAGAGAGAGAAAGAGGGAAATGAGAGAGGGAGAGAGTGGTTGCTGTTTAGAACAGGTAGGAGGGGTGTTGGGGGTATATTACATGTTGTAACAATAGCCAAAAAGCTCTCCAAACACTTGTATTTGCAGCAGTACGTTTTCATTTTGCTGTCAGACCCAAAGTGTACCAGTACACTTTAAGGTGTCACCGGTAACACGATTACGCAGAGGGAAACCCGAGAGCAATTCTTACAGGTTTTACCAAAGCGTACCGGTACACACCAGGGGTGTCAACGGTAACACAGGCAAAATATCTCAAACCCGGGAGCTTTTCCTTCTCGGCCTGCAATGCTGTACCGATGACAACTCGCTAGTTGTACCGGTACACTTTGCTCCAGAATACAATTTCGCACCGTTTTCGATTCTGTTTCGCGCCGTTCAATGCTAAAACCTTTCTAATACCTCTTAAACTCAATTTTAGCCCTTCCAATATTGTTGGAATGCTAATTGGAACTTGTCCAACTTTTTCTTTCGACAACTTTAACCAATTTGGCTAAGGTTCGATAATTTCTTCCGGATTTCGATATGTTACATATGATAAAAGGGGAATAACCCCTTTTATCCTACTATTCTTGCCAAACACCAAGCAAACTTAGCATGTTAATTTATTCCCGCGTTAACGGGCTATTCCGGAATAACCCGTTAAGAGAGGAGAATAGTAATTCTATCTATTAGGTGTAACAAACTATTCTCTAGTTTATTCCTCTAATAATTAAGTTATAAATAATTATAAATTATAATTAATTAATATAATTAAATTTTTTAATAATTGACTAATTACTTATTTAAGTTATTAAATTAATAAATATTTAAATAATAATCTATTTATAATTTATTATTATTTATCTAATTAAATAGTTAAATTTTAAAAATTTAAATTTTTAAAATTTATAATTTGTAATGTCACGCCCCGGATTACATATTTTTCTGGGCACAGCAACAGACCCACTGTATAAATAGGAATTTTTTCTGTATACGAAGCGATAGCTGTACTAGTAAACAAATCGAAGCTACAACCACAAGGTAAAGAGCTGCTAAATAGAAAAGTAATATATAACCTCAAGGGTTCCAGTACATACAAAATGTCTACTACACCACTCACTCCAGCAAGTATCCAGACAATAAGACTATATGTACAAAAAAAATCCAAAACTATCTGTAGGAGGTACTCCTTAGCACTGCGGCAAGACTGGAAGGAATCTAGCTCACAACTCCCTTTCCACGATTCAAAACAACAACAGCAGCAGCCACGGACGAAGGCTCTGCAAAAAAGGGTCAACAACTGGGTGTGAGAACTACTGCAAGAAGAAGTAGTGCTCAGTGGGTACCGCTACCAACCTCAACAACCCACCCACTAATTCTACAGAAAAATATGCACAAGGATAGTAAAGGAAGCTGAAAAAACTCTAAAGCTACATGCCACTATACTATCACTAAACACTATTTTGTAGATATAAGAATGATGCAACCTCTAACCAACTCTCACTAGGTACTGTGAACGCACCCGTCCTGCCTGTCGAAGCTACACCAACGACCAACATGCTGGGTAATTGGTGAAGAGCAAGTCCACATTGGACACTACGACATCTACGCAAATGCACAAAGCACAACTCCGAAGTGGCACTCGTGGGCGCTACCCAACTGAATATGTAAGCGTGTCTCTGTCGAGCTCAATCAGGCTCTCACAGGCTATAATCAAAGAAAATGGGTTTAACTGATGTAATAACCAAAACTCACGTGCCCTCGGCACAATATGATACAAATATAGAAATCTGGGTCCACTGTCAACCGTGATAGCATCCGACAGTCTGGAACAGTCTACGCACTACTGTAAAATAAACTCGGCTCCTGAGCACGAGCGTAAACTCAACCTATACTCATCCGAGCATCCACCTCGCACTAACAGCGGTGCTACAGAAATCTGGGTCCAATGTCAATCCCAACAGCACCGGATATTACGAAATAGTCTACACACTACTGTAAAACAAGCTCGGCATTCCAGCACGAGCATAAACTCACCCTATACTAATCTGGGTAACTATTGCATACAAACAGCAATGATAGAAACAAACCATAGCTCCTAAAGCTAAATCTGAAAATTTTTAGAAAATGACAGTGTAGGATCTATAGTTTTCTCCTCAGTCAATTCCAAGTCCAACATGTAAAATGATATAACTAGCTTAACTCCAAATTCAGATTTAAACACTTAATCCATGAATTCGAGTACTAGCAAGGAAATACACAAACGATACATGTCGATGATGCTAAAACTTAGAAGGTATTGCGACGATTTCGGTAAACTTCAAACCACCTCAAAACGCTCGTCCAACAACGGCGAGAAGTCGAAAGGAGAGGAAAACACGCGCTCGCTCGGCCTCCAACGACGCAACCGCGATGCACGCACACTGGAACGACCTTCCAAATCGACGTCGAAAATTTCTCGAGCTCGAGCTACGGCCTCCACCAAGCCCACAATTAAACCAAAGAGAAAGAGGAACCTGAGATGATGTCACATCCCGGGGTCCCTTTGGATTTAAAATTCCATGCAGAAGTGCCCAATTTTTTTTTAAAAAAAATATTGACCCCTAGGGTATGCCATATCCGCCACAAATACAGGAAGTCCACTGTTCACTTGGACAGAATCTCCCCTGTATTTGCACAGCATCGTAAAAGTACATGATACATTTTACTATACCAAATACAACCACACATATGAACATCCACAGATAATCATACACCGTTCATAACCATATTTATTTCATCACAAATATTCATCAATTCATATTTTATCAATTTAAAATATTTTCTACCCGGAAACTCATTTTAAAATACTAAACCGTGAAAACCAAAAAAATCTTTTAAAAATAGTTTCCCACACGGAAACCCTTTTTTCTTTAAAAATTCGCTACCATGAGGGGTAGAAAACTATTTCCNACCGTTCATAACCATATTTATTTCATCACAAATATTCATCAATTCATATTTTATCAATTTAAAATATTTTCTACCCGGAAACTCATTTTAAAATACTAAACCGTGAAAACCAAAAAAATCTTTTAAAAATAGTTTCCCACACGGAAACCCTTTTTTCTTTAAAAATTCGCTACCATGAGGGGTAGAAAACTATTTCCATTTCACATAAATCCCAAATTCATTATTACATTCATAAAACCATATGAATTCAAAGGTGATAAGTAACTGAACCAATTAACTGTTTAAGTCATTTATTTAAAGAGCTAAATTTGATAATTAACCAACAACGGGACGGTGATACTATCGGTCGCTAGACTCGCTCCTCACGAACCGTCCCACTAGGACCTGCAACGTCACCTATAATGGGGGTCGGGGGTGAGAACATATAAACATGTCTCCCCTCTCAGTAGGTACCGCAAGCCGACGAGGGCGAGGGGTGCTCACCAGTCAAGGAGGATAAACAAAAATATGGGTAAGTGAAATACAATAGCAATACTGTTATTGTATGTGTGCATCAACCGGACGGACGACAAGTCCAAAAATACCCAATCTGAAACCAATGCTCTGTTGGTCCACACCGCAAACCTCAAGCCTGTACCCACTGCCACTCTACCTGCATTTGACCTAGCCTAGGCCGCTAGTGTAGTACACTGAACTTTAGCAAATTGCAAAGTTCGAGTGTTAGAATAGTAATTGAAACTATTCCACATCTTTTGAAGGGTTATTGGGAGGTTTTCGGCAAGTTACTGAAGTGACGAAGTAGCCGGAAGAGCAAAAGTGCATCGAAACGGCGAAATTCAACATTCTGTATTGAGTACCGGTACCAGAACGCATGGGTACCAGTACCCAGCACAGCAACTGCGTGACATTAGGGCTGTTTTGGTCATTTTACTTCCCAAGCTTATCTCTAATCCCCCTGCACAACCCCTGCAGCTATTCTAAAGTTGCTTGAGCTGAGAGAAACAGATTTGAATACCTCTCTTACTCTCTCTAGGGTGAGGTGTTTAAAGTGAGATTTGGTGATTTGAGCTCATTTTTCTTCCCCT
This sequence comes from Ananas comosus, assembly GCF_001540865.1. NCBI lineage: Eukaryota > Viridiplantae > Streptophyta > Magnoliopsida > Poales > Bromeliaceae > Ananas > Ananas comosus. Next base: position 5,173,107 of record NC_033634.1, on the reverse strand, counting down.
CTCTTGTGTTGGCTGGGTTAGAGACTTGAGGGTTAGCTCTTGGAACGTGGGAGATGGTATTTTACTAAGTTTTCCCCAACCCTAGCAGCAGGTAGCTGAATTGAAGTCTTGGTAACGTGAGTGATACTATTCTTCTCTCTAGTTGATACCAGTAGTGGATTTGAGTTGTTTTTGGTCCCTTTTGTTACAGTTAGTTTGGGAGAAGGTACCAGCAGTTGTAGAAGAGGTTTTGTTGTGGTTCTTCAATTCGAAACTAGGGGAAAAGCTAAGTTGACGCTGTGAAAGGGTATATTACCTAGTAGTTCCTTAGTTGAATGAGATGATTCTAAATTTAAAGCAGTTTTTATACTAGACAGCATGTTCACAGCGGACCAGTTGATCTTGTTTAGCTGAGATTTGGGAGCTTTCTAAGGTTGAATTTGGTGTTCCAACCTTAATCAAGGTTGAGATTCCAACCGTAACACTATACTAGGTAAGAATTACCTAGGTAAGATAATTATATGGATGTTTATGTGAACCTTGATGTAGAAATACAAATTCAGCCCTTAGCTGATTTTGGATTGATTGTCAGGGTGCTTGGAGGCTGCGCATTGTCCTCGCTCATGGGGTCGACGAGAGTCGTCGAGTACTTGGTGGGTTTGACCTTACCGAAATGGGTGAATTCCCTCCATGTCTTCTTTGACATTATGGAATTGAAAATTCTTGCATATTCCTGTGAATCTATGTTTGGATGTCTTGTTGCATGTATAACAAGCATAGTATGTTGGATTAAAGGAAACCTCTATATGGTAGAGATGAAATTATGGAATTTGCTTATTATGTATAGATCGCCTGTTTGCTTAGCATGCATTATATGATAGTAGCATACTTGTATAGACAAGTGAAATATCACATCATGCAATGATAAATGGAGGTAAGGTTATGATGATGACATTTAGTTTAGATGAACAACTAAGTCAATAGGATAATATTATTCTCAACCATCGAGCTAAACTATGCAATCCCATGTTGTAGACAAGATGACAGGACTTTTGTGCATATTCTGTTTAACAAGGCTATAATTCTAGATTATGAAATGAATTGTGTAGAAACCATGTATATAGAGTACCTTATGTGATGCGTCGCCTAATTGCGTTAACAAGCTGAGTATCGTTTTTACATGGTAGAAAAAGCATGAACTTCATGTTCTTATATATGATCTAGTTAAGTAACTAGAACTGGGCATTATGTTATAACATGAATGTTATACTATTGAATACAATCTAGTTAAATAACTAGAATTGGATATGATGTCATACTTGTATAGTCAAGAAAAATTACTTGCATGATACTTGTTTACTCCAGATAGTGGAGGTTTTTGTAAAACTATAGAATATGTGCCATGAGTCATATGAATACTAGAAGGAGCCATTGAATATGACCTCAGTAAACCACTTTTCTTATGTATAGAGAGTAGTGAGAGAACTATATGTGAATATGAGGGTATAGCCCGTTAGAATCATCAATATGATGTAAAGTATGTACTTATTTGAGTCATACTATCTATTACTAGAAACATATCACCAAGTAGTTGATAGTGGACTATGACTTAGTATTATTTGTCGACCTGGTGTCGAGTTAAGATTCCATGTTAGAGATATGATGAACTTATGATATCTATGCTATGGATTATGCTTGCTTGCCGATGTGCTCATTCACACATGCTTGTGAGGGTCGCACCCCACAAGCCGGTACTCCGGAGTTAGCCTAGCGAAAGATTGCTTGCTTCCGTCTGAGACTGAGCTCCGAAGTAGATTGTTGTGGGTAGTGTTGACTTCCACGGGCCATTAGGCACGACACGAGCTGGGACTTTACCATTTGTAAGTCTCTTGTTAATTGGGTTAATGTTAAGAACTTTAACCTTAGATGGACATAGTAGTAAAGATATTTTATATCATCAGTTGAGTATACCTAGTAATGAGCATACTAGAAGATTGACATCCCTGTTGGTCAATAGTTTAGTGACAGTTCCTGAATGTTTACACTCTTGATAGGATAGGGAAATAGCTATATGATATTAGCTAGCTAAATTATAATGATGATATTTTGCATACAGCCTGACATATAGCTAATTAAATTGTTAATTAGCATGTATTATAGAACTTGTTATAATAAACTAGTACATAAGACAAGTTAGAAAACATATCTTGCGAGGCATACTATAGTTGTTTTACTTCATTTACTTGTTGCATTTACTGTACTTACTTATTGTTGTTTATACATGCCTCAGTTGACCTAGTGGTATACTTCACCACTCTCGGCAGCTTACCTACTAGGAACTATTGTTTAATAGTTCTCACGCCCTTTTGTTGATTATTTTTATGCAAAGTCTTCCGCAGTGGGAAAGGCTAGGGTTCCCGGCGAGGGGTCAGCGGCTAGCTAGAGCCTTCTCGATTTTAAATAGACAAACCTCTACAAGTTTATGCAGTTTAGTTTAGTGATGTATATTGGGTTATGTAGATTGTACTTGTTCTATTCAGTTGTAATAAGGTTATGTGTAGTATAAGTTTTTGAACTTTTAAGTTTTTCTTTGATTACCTGGTTAAGATATTATGCTTTTTCTATGCTGACTGTAGACGCCTAGTGTACACTTTAGGTTGTGGTGTACACGGTGGGTCTGTGCACGTAACTGGTAAGCTTCCGCTGAAGTCCACGGCATGACAGCTGGGCTCACGGGTTGGCACATCGAACCACTTTTCCGAAAAAGAACACCCTCTTGCGGTGGATCAAACAGCTGGTGTTCGTGAAATGCGTACGAGTCTCGAGCGATCAATACTGATATGCTCAATAACCAACCGTCGGCAACTACCGACAATCCTGCCCCTCAAGGCGTACCGACCGTATAGGTCATCAAATAGTCCAACCGACCAAATAGGTCACGATAGCATTGCAATAAACCGAACCAATGGGTCACAGATACGGGATACTGGAACCGACCAACCAGGTCACAGATATCACAAATAATCACGCAAATGTTCTACTCTAAACATGAAACAGGATATGTAAAACAACTAAGTAGAGCAATAAGGAAATATGGTATAGGTGCTAGGCTCAACATATAATATATGCATGTGGAGTAATAACGAGAAAGTAAGGCTAAGAAGATATCACCCAGCGTGCACCACTGTACCGACTTCGGATCGAAGTACCTACCTATACGTATCTGGCACTGGACCCTTGACCGCGGAGACGAAACAACCGGACCTACGAAGGGCCCACCGAGTTAGAATCCAACCCATGAACACAAAATGCTAACTTACAATCCCCACCAACGAATCTAAGGAAATCGGTTTCCCAAAACCGATTGCCGAACACGCCGGAAGTCCCGAAAACCGCATCGGGACTCCGCCGGGACCCACGAACTATCCCGGAACAAACCAACTCGCGCTACGAGTCACCCACTGCCACTAAACACATATTTTCGTAAGACTTGGTGGTTGGTATTCGCGATCTTCTAAATTTGAATTCTAGTTGATTCACATTTCCAGCATGCTACCTATCTTTGCAAAAAAAAAAAAGAACTATTTCTAATGGTGGGGTCTACGGCTGACACCCATTGTTAGTTAATTCGCATATAATTTGCAAATTGTTTGCAAATTTTTGAATAACCGAATTAAACGCCCGTATCCGTATTTTTTCGAAAAATTCAAAAAAAGATGCATTTTTTTATCAAAAATAATTATTCGCGAATTATTCGCGATTCCCGAACGATTCACCCAAAAAAAGGCGGTGGCGGACTCACGAGTAGCGTCGTCGCCGCTCTCGTCGCCAACTCGTCCATGTCGTCTTCGTCGTCCTCCTCCTTCGCGGTTCTTGCCGCCGAACTCACGAGTGTTTGGATCTATGTTAAACCCCTCTAAAAAAAAATTTCAGTTGAAAATTTTTTTCTCCATGTTTGGTTGTTCGTAAAATTTTTTTGGGGAAAAAATCGAGTTTTTGTTGTAGTCCGCAGAGANTTTTATAATTGCTTTTTTTTCGTAAACTTTTGAAGTTATGAGGGCCTTCTATTACATTTGTTCTTACAATTTTGTCTGTATCACTTACGTGCTATGATGTTGCTATGATGTTGTTATTTTGATTCTAATACATTCTTAGGATTTGAAATAGTTATATATATAATGTATGGTAGATTTTTTTTTTTTTTTTTGAGAGATAAGTAGCACGCTACCTGTTTCGTTTATTTCATTTAGAAATAAACTTGGCTAGAAATGTGAATCAATTATGATTCAAACTTAGGTCTCGGGTACCAACCACCGAGCCCTTTGCCACTTACTCTAGGGACGATCGGTAATGTATGGTAGAATTAAACCTCTGAATCAAACTATAATATTTTGAATGATGATTAGACTTAACAGGTTAAAAGAGTTGAGCGAGTTTAAGATTAAAATAGTTCTGCGCCTACGTTAGGAGATTATTGTTGTAAGAAAAGAGAGATAATTTTGGAAGAGTAGTACAGGTACGAGCTGGGAACGAGCTCGATATCGAAGGAGNGAACAATATATAAAAATTAAACTTTATAGAAATTTACTTGTCATTTATTATGTTTGCAAGGATCTGTATAAAATTAATCCTTTACTATATTATTGAGAGTGTCTGTTTGTTTCTATACGTAATATTCATATTCGTTTTGAACCTGGAGCTCGGTAGTGACGGGGTACTCGTCCATGTCGACGTAGTTCTTGTTGAGGGCGGCCATGACGAGGCGGTCGCACTCGGGCTCCATCCACGTCGTCACGAACGACGCCAGGTTCAGCCGCGGGTTCCCGTCCAGCATCAGCTCGTCGTTGATTATCTGGTACGCCGCATCCTTCGGTATCACCCTCTCCGGAATCTTATACCTAATTATTATTACTTTAGAATTATCATAGCAATAATAATATATAATATTATTATATATGATTTTGTGTCACGGTACTTAAATTTTTGCAGACAAAAAAAAAAAATCGAACCTGGGAAGCAGTGCGCGCACGTAACGGGAGGCGAAGGTGGAGTGCAACGACTCCGCGGTATCCGTCGTCGTCGTCGTCACCACCATCTCGCTGATTCGATTTGATTTGATTTGATTTGATTTGATTGGTGCGTATATGAAAAGAATTAGAAAATAGGGTTTTAGCCTTTTTAAGAAAGAGGAGAGGTTTTCATTCCACGGTAAATAAAAATAAAAATAGAAATTAAAAAAAAAAGATCCGGTGAAAGTGGACACGTGGAGGCGTTGATGGGTGACACGTGGAGTAGCTCCGCGGCGTGGTGAGCGGAGGAAGCTCGGGCCTACGGGATCGGCGGAAAAACGGTTCCACTTCGTTAAAAAATAAAACACATTAATTATTAATTACACTATTGGTCTCCCAATTATCACCATTTCATTTTTCTGTTTGATTATTGTTTTTTTTTTTTTTTTTCGTATTTTTAGGTTCCATACCTCTATATTTTGTTTCAGCTCGATCCAACTATTCAAATTTTTTAAAGTTATTTTGATAGGGTATGTCACGCCGGATCAAATCATACATTAATTTCATTATTTTTTGAATCCGTTTGGTATTGAAGCATCTCTAATACTAATAGACTAAACAGAATTAGAACGGAAGCATATTGAAATTTACTTTTACGTTTTGCAATAAAATAGTATAAAATGTTATCTACTGTTCGGAAACAAATATAATATTTTTTATCAAATTTTTTCATCGTATGTAACACTATTTTTCTGCAATTCTAAATAGAGCATTAGATATCAATGTCACACATGATTGAATGCCAAAATGGTTAGATATTTTAAATATAAGTGTCGCATGCGAGATTAAGATGGTCTTAAGTACGGAGAACATCATTGAAGGTGATTAAACTGGATTTGACGCGATAGAATGCGCACACAGAAAAAGAGATTCAAAATCAAAGTGAAAAGACAAATAAAGAGTAGGGACCAATGGCATAATAATTCTACTAGAAGATTAAGTATCGGATTCAACGAAAAAGAGAGTGGGAATAAGTGGTGCAATTAATTTAAAAACTGTATGCTACCTCAAAAGTATATATATATATATATAGAGTAGGGCTAGAATACTTTTACAAGTATCACTCAAGTGATACTTGTGTGTTTTTAACTATTGGATCTACTTTTTGATTACTAATAGCCTTTAGATCAAACACTATTCCACCTACCACCACCTACCACCGCCTACCACCATCATCTCAACCTCACATCTCTCCATCCAAGGGCTAAAAACACACAAGTATCACTCCCATGCTACTTTTACAAGTATTCTAGCTCTACTCATATATATATATATATATATATATATATATATATATAAAATACAAAATTGCTACACAAGTAANATAGTAGCCGGACTCTATATATATATAGTGCATCAGCAGTTTACTATTATTTATTTGCAGTATGATATTTTGTACTTCTGATTTGATTTTCTTTAACTTTTTCGAAAAGATTTGCATCGAATAAGGACCGTACCATGCTATACTTTATAAGTTACATATAATCAAAATATAACACTTTTTAATTCTGCGATTTACGCTTTACTATTATATCGCCTCGTACTGGCACGTTCTTACGTTAAAATAAAACTAAAACTACAAAGAGTGCAAAGCATTCTGACTACGTAGCAGTAAATTACAAAAGCATTATACTTTTTTTGTACACTTTTAAATTGGAAATTGCGCGAATGTTTGTACAAATTAGTTTATATTTGTGTAGTGGCAATGCACTTTTTATGCATACTTGTATGATTGTATTCGAATCTTTGTCGAAGAATTTCTAATAAATTCTCATTTTGGGTGCAGGTTCTAGTCAAATAACCGCTCAATATTATCAGTTCCTACGGTTAGGTTTCGATGTACATATTCTTTCTATAATTTGAACAAAACAATGATCCTTTTATGTATGTATGGCTACAATGTTTATTAGACAAAATTTTTGGACAAAAATCCCAAAATCTCTTAGATTGTTTAAATTTGTGTACATTATACTTTAAACTACATATAAATTGTTGGAAATAATAGGCAGCGGAAACTTACAAACCGGATAGCCAACTTATCCGGGAGCCCGAATCGGATCGAATTACTTGTTTTACAAGCCTTCTTGGATCGTCCTTGTCTCGATGCTTCTGGATCTCCCACGTTTCTCGCCTTTTCCTTCGCGTACGCCTTACGCCACGGATCGGATGCGGATTTGATGCGACGGATGCCGATCGAAGAGGGCTACCAGAGTCCTCTTCTATGTCCACACTCCAAAACCCCGGGAACGTAGTTGGAGATCCCAGAGAGGAAGAAAAGAGAGAATAATGGAATATTGAATTAATTCGAATATCAATCGTCTCAGATGGGAGAAACAAGGGGACGTATATATAGAATAACGGAACCCCTAAATATCCTGAATCTCACAAAGAGATTAGGATAAGAACTAGGATATGATAGATATCCTCTAGTAGATATATTTCTTAACTGATAAGAAACATATAATTTATTATTATCCTAAACCTATTAGGATAAGCCCTAATCCACATTCTAAGTGGATCGGGTTAAATTAAAACCCGCCAATGTGGACACACCACATGGCTACAAACAATACCAATAATAAATGAAAGTTTTTGATTTAAATTAGAGAGTACAAATGAATGTTGTGACTCCTCCAGGGTTATAGGAATGTGATGAATAACTGCATGGAGAGTGCTAAGATCCTCCGAGAAGGGCTCGACGCGACGGGCGCGCCACTTCGACATAATCTCGAAGGAACAAGGAGTGCCACTAGTGGCATTCTCATTCAAAGAGAGAGACAAAACTCTGGCCTACAAGTTCTCTAACCTCCTGCGGAGGTTTGGCTGGATCGTCCCTGCTTACACTTTGCCGCCCGATCTGGAAAACACGACGGTCCTTCGGGTGGTCATTCGTGAGGATTTCGGCCGAACTTTGGCCGAGAAGTTCCTCTTGCACGTCAAAATGGCATTAAAGGAGCTCGATTCGATGATCAGGGCGCCGGTGCCCATGATACGGTACACGATCGAATTTGGACCTGGCGAGAATGCGGGGGATGAGCCAATGGTTAAGGTTGTGAAGCAAGAGGTAGGAGGGATTCAAAAGAGTGTGCCTTTGCTAAGCGGGAAAACAAAGGGTGTTTGCTAAATATATAACAATCAAAATTGATGGACTTTGAGCTTGTACATAAAGATTTGAGATGAAAAATAATGTGGTGCTTTTAATGCCCTAAGTAATAAGAATTATTTGTAAGGTACCCTACCAAGTTTTATAATGTTTTCTTTCGTAAAATGCATTAAAATTTACGAATAGTCTCTATATGTTTACAATCTTGATATGTTCATTAGAATAATTAACTATCTAGTTGTTTTTTGTCCAGAATAAGATGATCATTTTACTGGAAATTTAACCTATGTTGGATCACGTACGTGACTAATGAGTATTTAACCAATACAGTGGAAATGTGGTTTTTGTAGTGAATTGCAATGAAATTATTATTTCGATGATACATTTATGCCTAGGGTTTAGTGGAATTCGGTGGAATAGTATTAATACAATAGTTAAAAAATTGAAATATAATAAATATTATTCATATACTATCGCTAATATATATTATATATAAAAGACTGATTTGAATTAAGTTAAAATACTATTCATAATATGAGAATAATGTTTACTATCAATTTTTTTATCATTAAATATTTAGAATGTCGTTGAAGTAGGTGAAATAATAATAATTCAAAAATAAAAAAAATTAAATAGTAAATACTATCCATATACTCTGAATAGTATAATAATAAATTATTATATATTATCATTATTATTATTATTATTATTTATTATAAAAAACAATCAGTTGACTTTCAAATTGTTGAAGTGAGCTTCTTGTGCACTTGCTTGGTTGATGGCTTTATTTGACATTGAAAAGCTTGTCAAAAAAGTTGAAGAGAGGAAGAGGGGAGAGGAAATAATCAACAACTTGACCTACTCTTGAAGTTGGTTCTTTTCAAAGTATACTTATTCTCCTCAAACATTAATAATGCATCTCTTCAATTCCTCTTTACTTGGAAAATCTATGTTGCACATGAGATTCATGGGAGTAATACCACTTCCTTATGTTTCTATTATTATTTGAAAAATACCCTCTTTTATTCAAGGGGGAAATATGTCACACTGTGAACAATTATATCACTAAATTATTAAAACAATTGTCATTTTTCAGTGCAATTTCATACGAAGTGGGAAGCTCCTTTTGACCTAGAGTATTTTTTTTATTATTATTACTTTTTTGGGAAACTTCTAGGAATCTTATTTATATTAAGAAAAATGTAATCCGATTTCAAAAGTCCAACCACAGCTTGGTAAAATTGATCACTTGATAATATTGAATTTTCGACCGTTGGACGAAAGAACATGCGGTTGGGATGATAGTGATCCTCTAGAACTAAGTGGGTGGTTCGTTGAATAGTATAATTTAACGGATAAAAATAATCAAAGAGTAGATCTAACGGCAGAAAACTCGATAGTACTAAGAATTTGGTACTACTGATAGTATAGTAGCCGGACTCCGTGTGTGTTTGTGTGTGTGTGTGTATATATATATATATATAATATATATATATATATATATATATATATATATATATATATATATATATATATATATATAGAACTAGGTTGTTATACTATCAATAGCACCAAGTTATTGGTACTATTAGGTTTTTAGCCATTGCATGAAAAAAAGTATGGTTATGATGATATGGGCTCTCTAAGGTTGAGTAAGTTATTGGTTTAATAGTATAATTTAACGGGTGAAAATAGTCGATGGGTTAAATTTAACGGCGGAAAACTCGATAGCACCAAACGCTTGGTGCCATCGATAGTATCCCAACCAGACTCTATATATATAATAGTAGAACTATTATACTTTCGGAAGTATAAAGGAGTTGTGCTTCTGACTTTTTGACCCTTGGATCAACCCCCTTGACCATTTCTAATATTTGGATTAATATTATTATATATCCTCTGGAAACCACTCAACTCTAAGGAAACAACTCGATCCTTAGGAAACTATTATCATTCCAATCGTACAATCCTTAATCAAAGATAAAAGAAGTCGGAAGCACCAATTCTCTTATACTTTCGAAAGCATAGTAGCTCATATATATATATATGAGAAAACTTCAAAAAACCACCCGTGGTTTCCAACTTTCTCATTTTAGTACCCTATACTTTAAAGTGTATCAATTTGCCCCCCCTGTGGTTTTGTTTTTACCTTTTTTATAGCTTTTTTCTTAATATTTCGTTAAATTATATGCAAAAAAATATCAGATATCTATCTAGATTTACCGAATATTTACTTTAGTACCCTTTAATTTTAATTTTGTCATTGATTTGAGGAAAAAAATAATAAAATTGATAAAAAAAAAAGAAAAACGAAACTACAGGAGGGCAAATTGATACATTTTAAACCATAGGGTACTAAAGTGAGAAAGTTGAAAACCACAGGGGGGGGTTTTTTGAAGTTATCCCTATATATATTGTGAATTGTACCAAACATCCAATTAAAGCATTTGAGCTCTACATAATACAGATCTCATTATTAGAATCTAATTGAGTTAGTTTGTTCCGTAACATATAAAAGTCCACCATGTTAAAAATCACAAATTTTGGACGCCAATATCGTATTTTAATGATTATATATTTATTTATTTTTGTTCTACGGACTCTTTATATATTATAACTCACATTTGTTAAATCAAATTTTAATTTCACGATATTCAACTTCAAATATTTAATAAGGTTTGTCAATTTTAAGGACACACCTTGCCGAGGCAATATTTATGTATTGAGCATTGCTACAGGTTTTGACAATACTAGTTTTATATATTATTAATATATTGACAATCTGTGCGATATACCGACCGTTCCTAAAGCAAGTGGCAAAGAGCTTGGTAGTTGGTATCCGAGACTCAAGTTCGAATCCTAGTTGATTCACATTTTCAGCTAAGTTTATTTCTAAATAAAATAAACGAAGCGGATAGCATGCTACCTTTCTCTCTAAAAAAAAAAAGAGACAATCTGTGCGATATAAAAAAAAAAAAAGACAATCTGTGTGATATTTTTGAATCACATGTGCAAGTTAATCAGAAGCCTTCGCATCAATCTGGGAACCGAAATCTATTTTCTTATTTCTACTAGTTGTTAACTAGAAATAATTATTTTTTAAAAAATAAATTAATTTTAGAAAAAAAAAATCTAGTTCGTACAAATTTATAAAAAAATTTAATTATTTTTAGCAATAACTTTTTAAATAAAATTAGATAAAGATTAAAAATTTTGCCCAAATCTCTCTCCTAATTTTATCTCCATCCATAATAACTAAAAATTCTTTTAATTAATTATACGTCATGTCTTACGTATTGATAATTGGACTTGCCACTGTACTAAAGAAAAGGCTCTGACTTATGCTATCATATAAAGAGCGCTAATCTTACTTAAAGGACTCAACTACCGCATTTAAAAATTTCGATATGACTCAAATTATCTAAACGTTAGATTTATTATTATGTCTTTTGTCATTAGGTCTATTGTGAATCGCAGTCCTATTTAACTTTTTAAGTTCAACCCAACTTAACTGATTAATCTTTTGAATCTATTATTATTATAGATAGTATGTTGAATTTATTTTACGCAATAATAAATTGCAACCTTATATGCTATGTGGATAGATGCTCTTTCTAAAAAGGATAAATTTCAAATACCGTTCCTATGGTTTCACATTTTTTCACTTTATTACCCTGTGGTTTAAATGTATCAAGTTAGTATTCATTNAATGAAATAAGATAATGAAATATTATCAAAAAAATAATATCAAATATAACATAGTTATTATCAAAACCGAAAAAATTTTTTGGGTAAAAGATGTCTAGGGATTTCTAACATATTCGAAGTATTCTTTTCATTAAAATCCAGGTAAAGGATCGTCGTTGCTTCTATTGATTTTATACAAATACGAATACGTAAACACAATCTAATGCATCGAACGATTATATTTTCTTTCTTTTTCTTGTCCTAGATTTGACACATACTGATCTGATTAGATCCATTGGAATGAATTTTTTTTTTTTTTTTTTTTTTCGGTCCCCAAATTTTCCACATATCCACCCATCCAATTAAATCCTAGTTCATCAAATATTACGTATAATTTTTTAAATTACATGATGATAAAATAAAAATCAGTTAACTTTTAAAATAGTTAAGTATAATTTTTTGAACTATAAAATGATAAGATAAAAAATAAATTAGAGGCACCGGTAGAGAAATTGAAGTTTACTCTCATGTCTCGTTTGGTTCACAGTTTGTAATATTTCGATATTCTTCTATATTTTCTATTAAAAATATTCAAATTATTATTAATAGCTCAAATTGGGTAGTTGTAAAACTTGTTAGTGAAGCAGTGGAATTATTATTTTCATTAATAAATATATACTAGTGTTTAACAACTTTTCAATCTAAGTGACTTGATAAATTAGTAACAGACTTGTTATTCTAAATATAAAATATGTGATATCTTTTAAATATTATAAACTTTAAATCAGACGGCACCTTAATTTGATATAACAAATAAATCTTTGTAAATAATTCGCTATAATCACTGTTTTTTATGAGATTTTTATTTTCAGCCGTTCATTTTGAGGCTACTCGTTTATTAGACAAACGAAGTCAAAAAATTATGAAATTTAGTTTCTAGGTAGTTCTAATAGCGTAGATCATATCTAACGGAACTGATCGCCGAATCGGATGTACCATTATTGAAAACAACTTACAAGTACGGACACTTCTGTACTTTCGAAAGCATAGGAGCCTAGTGCTCTCTCTCTCTCTATATATATATATAGTAGAGCTACTATGCTATCGGAAGCTTAGAGGATCTGGTACTTTCAATTTTTTGGCCCTTAGATCAATACCTTTGATCATTTTTAACCTTGGATTAATGCTATTACCCTGTAGGGACCACTCAACCCTAGGGGTACTACTCAATCCTGAGAGAGCCGCAATCATCTCAACCGTATAATTTTTGATCCAATGATCAAAAAGTTGGAAACATTAGATCCTCTATACTTCCGATAGTATAGTAGCTCTACACTATATATACATATAGGCCCACCTTTTTTTTTTTCTCTCACACCCTGCACCTTTTTTTTTTAATTTTTTTTTTCTCTCAACACCTTTTCTTTTTTATTTTTGCTTATATTAAGTATAAAATTTTATCACATGGACCAATCCTATTTTTTAATAGTCTATATAATAAAATTAAAATTTCATTTATATACCATACATGAATGATGAATCCGGAACCCATAAGCATACGGCAACCCTCTCCACACTCCTCTGTATAGAATGTATGTAGTTGTAATTGCTGTATTTTTAACTATATGTATTTCTAACTACACTGTATTTATAATTATATCTAATCAAATAGTTCCTTAATATAGTAAATAAGTAAAGTAATAAAAATAAAATAAATAAAAGTAAAGAANTTTAGATGAAAATATGAATCAATTAGGATTCGAATTTAGAACATCGGATATCAACAACCAAGTCTTTTGCCACTTACGCAAGAGATGGTCGATTGTTGCTGCAGCACTTAAATATGTTTCTCGTGCCTTAATAAGTAAACATACTTATTAAGTACAATTAATGGATTAGTCTCGACCGATTAATTAGTGAATTGATTTTTCAAACTTTATTTATAGATAGTTAATTGTGTTGGAAGAATCTTTTAGACAGTTCAGAAAGTATCACCAATATTTTGGTAATACTTTAAAACAGGTGAATTAATTTGGACACGCCGCATATGATTTCTAATGACTTTAATATAATTTAGCCGTAAAAACAATTAGCCAAAATTTGGATCAATCGGGCGATTTGTTTTTAAAAGAAAATTGTACGAATTTTTCATATTTAAAATTTAAAGAACATATAAATGGATTTTGAATGTAGAACCGGTCTAGTTCGGATCAACAAACACGCACCAATCACCTCCACGGACTCGGGCCGTCGAACGTCCCTCGACCGCAGGATATTCCCCCCCGCCCTTCGAGAATATTCTACAAAAAAAAGATCACCTGTTCATCATACACCCACCAACCACAACTGGCCACGTCATCATCTCGCGTTCCGTCTCCGCCACGTCAGCAAACCCCGCCCTGCTAAAATCTCCTCGTGGACCCTGTACAGTTTCACGATAAAAATGGACCTCGCTGCTTCTCCTCCTCTCCTCTTTCCCCTCGTCGCTTCCGTGGTGTATTCTCTCTTGCGCGCTCCACACGATCGCATCCCCTAATAGAGAGCGCGAGAACACGGAGAAGAAAACCGAGTACCCTAACCCTAGATTAGCCATGATCAACCTCGGCATGGACACGAGGCCCTCGGCGGCGAGCTCCGGCACGGCGGAGAAGGCCTTCTCCTTCTTCTCCAAGGGGTGGCGCGACGTCCGCGACTCCGCCGACGCCGACCTCCGCCTGATGCGGGCCCGCGCCGACTCCTTGAAGAACCTCGCCGACCGCGAGCTCGAGAACTTCCTCCACTCGGCGTCGGCGTTCTCGGCCCCGGCGCGCCCCGCGGCGGAGGGGTCGATCGTCGAGCTCGAGTTCGTGAAGCGGATCCAGCCGAAGCTCTCCGAAATACGGCGCGCGTACTCGTCGCCGGATTTCAGCCGGAAGGTGCTCGAGAGGTGGAGCCCCAAATCGACGATACGGGTCGATCTCTCGGCCATAAAGAAAGCGATTGTGGCGGAGGTGGATGAGGTGGGAGGCGCGCTGGATTTGGGGAAGGAAAGGTTTCGGGGGCAGAGGAAGGTTCTGTGGAAGGATCGAGAGCGGGAGGAGGAAGAGGAGGGCAAGGAGTGGGAGCCGATCCGTATGTTAAAGACTGGGTTAAAGGAGTTCGAGAGGAAGAGCCAGCCGAATGAGATCTTTGGGAATTTCAAGAGCAACGAATTTGTTGAGAAAATTAAAATGAGCTTGGTAATGCCCCTTCCTCTATCCTCTTTGTTTTCTTTATGTCGCTCTAGGGTTTTCATGGCTAGATTCTTAGTACGTACAGTATGTTAAATATTTTATTTCGGGGCTTCTATGTTGTTCATTGTGAAATTAATTAAGGATAAATATGATGGATGATTTTTACAGCGATAGATAGAATTATCAAGCTTGTAGCATACAAAGATTATTCCGTGATGAGATTGGCATTTGTATTCTATTGCAAAACAATTGATCAGTAGAATAGGATATCAGCTACTCATGGACATCACTTATCGTATTCCCATAATTCCAATTAAATTAAGTCTGGATGCATTGTTCGGCAGGGACTAGTAGTCCTGTATTCTTTAGAAATTTTTCTTTAATCATCAATCTTTGAACTTTGGACATCAATTCTTGAACTTTATTTCAAGATTTTTCATGGCAAACAGTCCATAGGGTAACGACATTCCGTAGCTTCAGTCTGTGCTGGTCATCATGCTCTAAGAATGATAGTTTGTGACTATTTGGTCCCTTCTTTAGATGTGTCATTTCCGCAAATAACGCAAATGGACTAACTGCAGGGAAACATACAATTACATGTCAGAACGTTTTACTCCCTTGCTCATTCAGGACTTAAACTATGTTCTCTTAAATAGCTCTAGCTTTTCTATTTTTCTGAGATTTTTTTGTTTGATTGTCCTTTGACTATTTTATTCTTCTTATTTCAAGAACATGCCCACATACTAGCAAATTGATATTGACTCTCAAAGTTACTTCTCCTGAGGTTTAGTTTTGTGTTTTTAGTTTGCTAAATTGCTCATCCAAGTATTAGTGGAATACTTGTATTTTTGTTTGTCTAGGTATGATATGTTTATGTGTATCACCATTATTTTTCTACTTGCAGTTAATGATAACACAATCTATTGTTTTATCAACCCCACATGCAGAGTAAATGCATGGATTAATTTATACATCCTCATATGTTTAACTTTATTCTTATCCCGTGTTTCTCTTCTTGCATATATATATATATATATATATATATATATATATATATATATATATATATCTTAACTCAGAGTCGCCATACTTATATCTGTTTTTGGTTTCTTTGCAGAAGTCAATGTGCAAAGAGCCTGAACAATCCAAGGTTTGTCACATTATTATCTTCATTTTGATACTTTCATTTAATAATGTACTACTTTTATTCGATAATGATTCAAGAGCAAATGCATTTTGTTGATTCATACAGGAAGTTCCGCCTTTGGATATACCTGAGCTTTTGGCATATCTTGTTAAACAATCTGGACCATTGTTTGATCAGTTTGGCATCAAAAGAGGTATGAAACCAAAACTTTGTTTACTCAGTCTAACTTGTGACTTGTTAATATACAGGATGTTTATGCATATCATTGTGTGTTTTTTTAAAATTTTATTTTTTTTAATAATATTTCTTCAGACCTAGCATTCTCTTTTGTTTTTTTTGTTTTTTTTTTTTTTTGACTTTTAAAGATACCACATCTTTTACCTAGAAACATATCTTCTGGGTGTAGACATTTGCGACAAAATAGTGGAGGCCCTATGCAGTAAACACAAAGACCACCTTCTATATAATCCTGTTAGTCAAAATGGAACATCCTTATGTGGAAATGAGACTATAAGCGACGAACTTGACCTACGAATAGCTAGTGTGCTGCAAAGTACTGGCCATCACTGTGATGAGGGAGGGCTTTGGAGTAATGCTGTAAAGCATGATAGGACAGATCATAAGCGCCATGTTGCAATTTTTACAACTGCTAGTCTTCCCTGGATGACTGGAACTGCTGTAAATCCACTTTTTCGAGCTGCATATTTGGCTAAATCAGCTAAGCAGGACGTAACGTTGGTGGTCCCTTGGCTTTGTAAGTCAGACCAACAACTGGTTTATCCCAACAACATGGCTTTCAGCTCTCCAGGGGAGCAGGAGGCCTATATACGGAATTGGCTGGAGGAAAGAATCGGCTTTAAGGCAGATTTCAAGATCTCTTTTTATCCTGGAAAGGTAGTCATTTATTTAGTGCATTATGATCCATTTTATAATTCTTATTAGTCTTCAATATGCTTTAACAGTTTCTTATTTACTCTCTTGAATGATAGTTCTCAAAAGAACGGCGAAGCATTATTCCTGCTGGTGACACTTCACAGTTCATCTCCTCGAAGGAAGCTGACATTGCCATATTGGAGGAACCAGAGCACCTAAACTGGTACCACCATGGAAAGCGGTGGACCGACAAGTTTGATCACGTGGTAGGTGTTGTTCATACGAATTACTTGGAGTACATCAAGCGGGAGAAGAATGGTGCTATACAAGCTTTTTTTGTCAAACATATCAACAATTTGGTCGCCCGTGCATACTGCCATAAGGTATCAAATTTGAACCTTCTGCTTTCGTAATTTAATATAGTCACGTGGCTTGTAAAGAAGTCCGTATGTTCTTCTTTGTTGGGAAGGTGGCATTTCCTGGTGAATCATTTGCTTGTGGATCTTTTGTTGACCTGAGGGTCTGATTGGCCTGGCTGGAACTTCTGAATGCCTTTTGAGTGCAGCTGTTCGAAAAAATAGTAGCTTGTAGCTTAAATTCTCGTCAACAGCTTCCTGGTGCAGAAGAAGCAGAAACTTCAAACTGAAGTTTCTGGTTTGCCGGCCTTATGCTTGTTTCAGCTCTCATTCCCAGCAAAAGCTTCAAAATTTTTATTCCAAACACCTGGTTGCTGCTTCTTGGAACAGAGCAGTTCCAATCGCTAGGCCAACCTTTGATCGATATCCTGTATCTTTAACTAGTTAATGATGGGCTGTCCTGCAGGTATTGCGTCTTTCTGCAGCAACTCAGGATCTACCGAAGTCCGTCATTTGCAATGTGCATGGTGTGAATCCCAGATTTCTTGAGGTTGGAGTGAGAATGGCAGCTGAAAGGGAGCGAGGGCAACATGCATTCTCCAAAGGGGCATACTTCCTGGGGAAGATGGTGTGGGCCAAAGGTTACAGAGAACTGATAGATTTGTTAGCTAAACACAAGAGTGACTTGGAAGGCTTCAAGTTGGATGTCTTTGGAAACGGTGAGGATTCATATGAAGTTCAATCAGCAGCTAAGAAGTTGGACCTTAATCTTAACTTCCTAAGAGGAAGGGACCATGCAGATGATTCACTTCATGGGTAAGTATTTCATGAAAACTAAAAACTTACAAGGGATCTTTTTGTTTCTTACATATCCTTGAAAATATGTGAAAAATTGCATAAATTAGATCTGCAAAGTTGGGTTTGCATGCATGTACCTCAGAACCGAAACCTTATCAGTGATCAAGCCCCTGCCTGGGCTAAATGGAAAAATTGTTTATGCCTATACATCAGCAGAGGGGCTGCATTTAGAGTAGACAAGCATTTGTGCCTATTGCAGTTTTGCATATATTATTATATGTGTTTGAAAAGAAAAAGACCCCTTCATTAGGCCTCATTGTTTTGTTCTGACTTCTATATTGATTGTGGAATGTGGAATGCACTTATGTGATCTTTCCTTGTCTTCTCAGGTACAAGGTTTTCATCAATCCAAGTGTTAGCGATGTCCTATGCACTGCAACAGCAGAGGCTCTTGCAATGGGGAAGTTCGTTATCTGTGCCGACCACCCGTCAAATGATTTCTTCCGGGATTTCCCGAACTGCTTGACGTACAAAACATCGGAAGATTTTGTTGCCAGAGTTAAAGAGGCGATGGCCAGTGAGCCTCAACCCCTCACCCCTGAGGAGAGATATAACTTATCATGGGAGGCTGCAACCCAAAGATTCATGGAGTATTCGGAACTCAACAAGGTTTTGAGTAATGAGAGCAATGAGCATGGAGAAAGTAGTAAAACAATCAGTAAGATGAAAAAGTCGGTTTCCTTGCCAAATTTGAATGATATGGTGGATGGAGGGTTGGCATTTGCTCATTACTGTCTAACAGGCAATGAAATTCTAAGGTTGTCTACAGGAGCAATACCCGGTACACGTGATTATGATAAGCAACATTGTAGGGATTTGCACCTCTTGCCTCCTCAGGTACAGAATCCTGTGTATGGCTGGTAATGTATAGTATATTGTAACCTTAGCCCTCATTGTAGCAACATTGTCTCTTCATTGTAACCTTGCACCTCTTGCCTCCTCATTGTAGCAACATTGTCTCTCTCTATATCTTGTGGTGTATAGTATATTGTAACCTTAGCCCTGCGCTTTTCCCCTAGTCGTAAACATGTACAATGAGCCCACATCCCCATCCACTGAACTTAGTAATATCGTAAGATCGGAGAGATTCCTATTGAACTTTTTTTTTTCCTTCCTTTCTTTGGGTGGGCAGGGTTTCGTATTGTATGTTATTCTTTAAGCACGCGAATATAAATACAGACAAATGAATGGGGATATGTACTGAATATTGGAGATTCAATGAGAGTAATCCATTTGACGAGGTGAAGATTCAAAAGCGAAGATTATGCCGGTGTGAGCATCAGCTCGGCGTAGATCCTATGCAACTGCACATGTTAGAAGGACAAGGTATTTATATGTCAGACCATTCATTTATAGATAGATCAAGGATCGACATTAGAGAATCGAAAGCTAGTGTAAAAAATGTATATCGTCTAATTGGGTCGATGCTGCTTATTCTATTTCATAGCTTCAACAATTCTCTTGTTTCTCTTTTGTTGGTAAGAGATGCGTCTGGCAATGTGGCGTATGTAAATAATCAGCTTCATATAATTGTATAGTGTTTTGCTCTGGCAAAAAAGAAATAGACAAAATACAACTATTGTAAAACCTCATACGTATTGTAATTTTAGCAGAAGCTTGTCGGATCGTCATACTTGTCTTAGAGCCTTCTAGGTCTGCAATGACCTTTTGGATCGAATTTGGATCTTCGATCGAAGATCCTGTCGGAATCTCTATCCTTGATCATCATGTAGATGGAAATCCGTGGGAAGAAATCTTTATTTATTTATTTATTTATTTATTTTTTTATGTACAAAGTCGGAGAGAAAGGAGTTCATAATTATAAATTATCAGGATTTTATTGGATTCTTTAAAATATTCTGATTTTTACATAAAGATAAAGATAAAAATAAATATTCTGATTTTTACATAAAGATAAAGATAAAAATAAATATTCTGATTTTCACATAAAGATAAAGATAATAATATTTGTTAAGATATGGGGAGATGCGTTTTATAACTAATAAAAAATATATAATTTATTCTTATTTTTATCTTATTAGGATAAATAAAAATTCACATTTTATATGGATAGAGGTAAAATAGAAATGTGTTATGTGCGGTGAGATAATATGATAAAAAACATATCCTGTTTCTGTAAATTACATTAGTCGGCACGATATATTTTGTACAATTCCATAAGAAATTAGAAAAACTATATTTCTATATATATTTTTTTTCCCTGAGCTGACGACCTTTTTGTTTATAAGCATTAATTAGTATGCGTTTCACACTTTCACTACAAAATCGATCCTTCTTCGTCGAATACAGTTTGTGGCTACAGTTTCCCGTTGACAAATATTGCTGTTAGGTCGGTTTCGGATGCTCGAAGTGTTCGAACCCAATTCAATCGTTCCCAACAACTCTTGAATCTATCGTGCTCGATGGCCTCAATCTCTCTCAAATCCAACACCGAATACCACAGGTGCAAGATGGGTCATTTTTCACAATAGAACGCACGCACGTACTTGCTGCTACGTGCAGAGGAAATTAAGCTTTTGGTTTAATTCTCTGGCACTGCTTCTGGGGAGGGTTAATTAGTGGGTTACTATATAATTAATTCGTTAGAAGAAATTAAGGTGTTCTCTAATAAGTCCATCATGCGTGCATGGTTTAGTTACATTCCTCTGCATCAATCAACAAATAGTTCAACGCACTGACGCAACATGCACACACTAGCTACAACACCCTGGTGGTGGCTCCTTCGCGTGGAGATATTCCTGGAGATATTCTCTCACCATCTTAATTACCACAGAGACAGTACAAAAGGACACGAAAAATACAAGGAACAAATTAAGTCATCGATCCTCAAAAGCCAATTCAAACTATATATATATCTTCCCACCCTAAACAGGAAACAGCACCGCCACTTCCTAACCTATTCTTTTCCGTGCGCGCATGCATGCATGCATGCCCAAAAACCCATCTACCATCTTTCAAAACTTAGTCATTAGCTTTAGATACTTGGCATATTATGATACCAGTTTAAACGATAAATTTTTGAATAAACTTCAATTTACTGTCCTATAAATAGTTTATTTTATTTTTACTTTATTATTTTATATATGGTTTAAAATGTTATACTTATCTACTCTACAATTCTTTTTTTTTGTTTGTTTTACCATGAGTATGTAGGAAGTGTCAAACAAAAAGATAACATGCATGGCAAATTTTGCAAACCATAAAAGAGTAAATTAAGTGCATATTAATTATAAAATTGTAAACTGCTGCATCACATTAATGTTGTTTTGTAAAAAATATTACTTTATTATTTTGTTTAATAATTTATTTTAGAATTTCGTTTGAACCACAGCCCGCTAATTGAAGTTTACTCTTTCTTTCTTCGTTAAATCACTTCCATGTGAATGATTAATTTTCTCCTTGTAAAACTCTCATTTTCTGGGTATAGTGTTGTTAAAGATCTTGGTACACTTTACAAAAAGACAAGGGGAACATCCGTGATGAGAGGTGGTGTTGATTATATACAGCAAAAGGTTGAATGCGTTGATGCGCCATGACTTTCCCTAAAGCCTGGTTTGTTTTTTCTCTCTATCTCTCTGTATATCTATCTGTGTATATATCTATATAGTGGTTTAGGCTTTGTGTCCCTTTGGTATTACAGTGTAATAGTGGTGAACACCTCTAGAAGATCAAAGGAAGGTCCTGGACCCTTTGATTTGACCAATATGAGTCAATCATCTATATTCGTGTGGTTCCTTTAGTTTGTCTAACTTAAAGACATTATCTAAATGTTTCAATGTGCTCTCTTTGGATTATTATTTACTTTATCTTTGTGTTAGACGAAACCTTTCATGTATTTAGTATGTTCAGATTCGTTTGATAGTTTGATTACTTTATTTTCTTAAGTCAATCTTATAGATTTGAAACATTTGATAATCTTTTTTTTTTTTTTTTTTTTTTAGTATTAGGTAGCAAGCTACCTGCTTCATTCATTAAGCAAAATGAATTAGGCGAACAAGATGGAAGCAGCTAGGCCTCCTAACCGAGCCGGCAAAAGAAGGAGAAACCAAAAAGAACCGAAAACAGCAAGTCCGTAAAAGGGGAAAAGTAAGAGAGTGCAAACGAAGGGAAACTAAATAGATATGGGTAAATACTGAAGGAAAAGAACTGCGCGTTGTATCGCGGCTTCAGAGGACTTTGTTCCAATTTGTGATCAGGGCCATGACACGTTCAAGAGCCCGGTAGGCGTTGGGAGACCCGTCGCGGAAGATGATCTTGTTTCGCTCCGTCCAAATGACCCATCAGATTGCCGCCAATTGGGTAAGATTTTTCGATCTCATTAGGGCGTTGGGGTTGTTTGAGATCCGTGTCCATAAACGACGAACATCCCCGGCGTCCGAATCGGCCGCCACTGAAACTCCGACCTCAATTTGGAGGTATCTGACGAAGATACATTCACTAAACAAGTGGTCGCAAGATTCAGATAGTAACACACAGAACATGCAATGCTGATCCACAGGACTCCCTCGGCGAATCAGTCTATCCGTTGTAAGTAATCTCTTATGCAATAGGATCCAAATGAAAATTTTTTGCTTGAGCGGAATTTTTAACCCCCAAAGATGATCGTACAGAGGATCAATCTGACCTGCGTTGGTGATGAAATCATAAAGGGATTTAACGGTAAAAATTTGATCAGCAGTCCATCTCCACAATAGCTTATCCTCTCTAGCCAATGGGCAATACTGAATGAGCAGGTTTTTGAGCAGCGCTAAACTTTGGCGGTTCAGGGGAGTGGTATTAGTAGTGAGACCTCTGGTTATGAAACGCCATCTCCACCCTCTATCATTCCAGCATTGTGCGACTGTGGCGTCCTGATTCGCTATCCTGCAAAACAATCCAGAAAATCGGGTACTAAGAGGGGTTTCTTCAATCCAAATATCCGTCCACCACCTGATGTTTTTTCCATCGCCAAGCACATACGAGACTCCACACTTGAACACGTCTCGGCAGCTCATCACGCTTCTCCACCATTGGGAATAAGGTCTGAAGGATCTTCCCTCGTGTAATGGCCTTCTTCTAGTGTAATACAAGGCTTTGATCAGTCTCCCCCATAACAGGTGTCTCTCATTGAAATACCGCCACCACCATTTGGTTAACAGTGCCTTATTCATTGCTCCCATATCTTTGATCCCCAGGCCCCCTTCTCTTTTGCTTTTACATATTGTTTTCCAACCAACGAGGCATGAGCCACCAGAAATTTTGGAGCACCCTTTCCAAAAGAAGGATCTTCTAAGAGCTTCAATGCGGTTCAGAACCCATTGTGGCACTTTGAAGATTGCGAAGTAGAATAACGGGAGGTTCGAAAGTACCGAGTTGACTAAGATTAATCTGCCTCCTTGTGAGAGTAGTTTTGCCTTCCATCCATCGATGCGCATCTCTAAACGGTTAACGATCGGAGCCCAATCTTCCTTTCGAAGGGGTTTGATATGTAGCGGCAAGCCCAAGTAGCGAAACGGTAGATTACCTACTCGGCACCCCAAAATATCTGCGAGTCTCTTGGCTCTGTTTACGGTGGTTCCCACATAGTAAAGTTCCGTCTTGTTCGTATTTATCTTAAGGCCAGAGGCCCATTCAAATATCTTCCATAGGAATAGTAAGTTACGCATATTGGACTTTTTGGGCTCGGAGAAGAATAATGTATCATCCGCATATTGAAGAATCACTGTATGACAATCAACGGTTGGTCCAATTCCCTGCAACAAGTTATTTCCTTTAGCTGCTTCTGTCATCCTAGCCAAGCAGTCGGCGACCAATAAGAATAGGTAAGGGGAAAGCGGGTCCCCCTGCCTCAACCCCCTCCTCGTTTTTATCCATCCTGATGGCTCGTCATTTACTAAAATGGCGATTTTAGCATTGCAGATGCATTGTTCAATCCAGTTCCACCATTTATCACTGAACCCGAGCCACCGTAGTATACTTTGCAGGAAACTCCATCTCACTTTGTCGTAAGCTTTCTCAAAATCCACTTTAATACTGACACACTTCTTAAAGGATTTTGCGCACCAATTGAGTAGTTCACTTGCCGTAACAAAAGAGTCGGGTAATAGTCGATCTTTCAGGAAAGCTGATTGTGACGAAGAAATGATTGTTGGTAAAATGCCGGCAATTCTATTCGCGAGCACTTTAGAGATGATCTTTTGAATTCCGTTTATTAGGCATATCGGTCGGAAGTCATTAACCTGACATGCTCCTTCCTTTTTGGGGATTAAACAGACGTAGGCGTAGTCTGTTGGGGCCGTGGAGAGATTGTTCTCCTGAAGCTCTAAGAAGATACTAAAAATGTTTTCCTTGACCGTCTCCCAAAAATATTGGAAAAAAATGAGTGGGAAACCGTCGGGGCCGGGTGCCTTTTCACTACCCAGTTGAAAGGTAGCCTTTTTAACCTCGTCTATAGTAAACGGGCTCGTGAGGGAATCCGGATCAGCAAGGGAATCCGCTCGGTACAGGTCAGCCCAATCGCCAAAGGAAGCTGGGTCATCTTCCACGTTCCCAAACAGACGTTTGAAGGAGTGAAAAAAATATGATTTCTTTTGAGCTTCATTGTTGGTCTGTCTTCCATTGTCGTCTACAATAAATTGTATCTCATTGGTACGTTTTCGACTGTTGGCCACTGCGTGAAAAAATCTTGTATTACTATCTCCTTCTTTAAGCCAGTGCTGCTTCGCTCTCGTTTTCCAAAGAATTTCTTCCTCCTTAAGGATGAGCTGGAGTTGTGCTTTGAGGTCGAGCCGTTGATCCCGCATTTCCTGAGGCAGTGTATTTTCTTCCTCTAAAAGATCTATGCATCGTATATCCTCCTGTAACCTTCTAATCGCGTTGGATATGCTATGAAATTTCGTCTTACTCCATTCTTTCATCCTGTTTCTACAATGCCTTAGTTTAGCTGTTAAAGTGAGGATTGCTGATCTCTCACTGGTAACTTCATTCCACCAGATTGGAACGTTATTTGAGAAGTCCTCCCTAGAGAGCCATACTTTCTCGAACCGAAATCTCCGCAAAGTGTGCTTGCTCCCTGAAGTGAGAATTAATGGTGTATGGTCAGATGTAATTCTGGGTAGCGCAGATACCGTACAGTGTGGGAAAGTTTGGTCCCACTCCGTGGTGATTAGAAATCTGTCTAGTTTGGCCAGTGTCGGCGATCGTTGCATGTTCGACCAAGTGAAATTTTGGTTGGAGATGGGTAGGTCGATGACTTCTAGATTCGAGATGAGATCGGAGAACATGGACATCGCTCTTGTGCTCCACGGGTTGCCGATGCGTTCTAGCTGATTTCTAGTAAAGTTGAAGTCCCCACAAATAGCCCAATTACTGTTTGAGCAGATGGTACTGAGGGATAGGAGTTCAGAGCAGAACTCTTCTTTCCCATCCCATGTCGGCGGTCCATACACGTTCGAAAGGTAAAAGCTCTTTCCGCTGGTAGCATGTTTCAAGTTGAGGGTGAGCGAGTGAACTCGCATCAGTGCTTCTGTACAAACAAAGATTTTGGAATTCCAACAAGTGATTAATCCTCCCGAAGCACCGATTGCCGGAATAAAGTGGCATCTGTCGAAATTCGAACCACAACAAGAGCGAAGAAACGATCGAGAGACAGAATCGACTTTAGATTCTTGGATGCAGACAACCGCCCGACAGTATTTAGATATAGTAGACCTGACACAACGACGCTTACAAAGGTCGTTTAGACCGCGGACATTCCAGGTAATAATATTAAACATAAGGGAAAATGACACACACAC
The DNA here is from genome assembly GCF_001540865.1 of Ananas comosus. Lineage (NCBI taxonomy): Eukaryota > Viridiplantae > Streptophyta > Magnoliopsida > Poales > Bromeliaceae > Ananas > Ananas comosus. The sequence goes on along the minus strand of NC_033634.1, from coordinate 5,147,027 downwards.
AAAAGGCGGCCCAAACTCATCAGACAGACGCTGTGGGTCAACTACACAGCATGAACTTATGTAGCTCCTCGGCTTCGGCCCCCGAGAGCTTCACTCCACAAAGAGCACTTTTCTTCAAGATCTTTCTAGTGTTCCATTTGCGAGCTAAGGACGTCGAACCAGTAGTCTCTCCTTCAAGGAGGAACGCTTTCCGAAGTTTTGCCCGCTCGAGCGCCGAGACCTTCCGTGCAGAAATCAGCCTCGCACTGGATCTGGACGACCCTGTCGAATCACACAGAACTACCTCCTCCAGATCGGACAGAGGGGCAGTGGCGGGGGTGGTGGGTAAATTGCCCCCGGCACCAGGCACGAGCGACGGACAGCTGAACGACGTGTTGCTGCTAAGGGAGGGCCCCTGCGGACCGCCACGAAAAGCCGGCCCGAGACTAGCAGTCGAGCAGATGAAGGTTGATCCCTGTGGAGAAGCGCGAACTGTCGACCCAAAAGAGCTGAAGGAGAGGGACCCCTGTGAACCTACCCTGAAGGCCGGCCGAAAGCTAGTGTCGAGAATCTTCTCGTCGGGCTCCAGGACAAGCCTTCCGACCGTCGACACGTTGCCGCAAGGGGTGGGCCCCTGCTGACAGCCACGAGAAGCCGACTCGAGGCAAGTAGAAGAGCTGATGAGGGTTGGCCCTTGTGAACAATCTCGAACGACTGACCCAAGGCCAGCTGCATTGCTGATGAAGATAGACCCTTGTGAACCGTCGCAGAAGACCGACCGAAAGGTAGGCACGAGAGACTTTTTTTTTTTGTAGAACCCAACTTAATTAATTAAGACAAAAGAGCAAAATTAATCTCGTGGCCACTCAATCCTTGAGTACAATCTTGACTGAGCATAAACAAGTAAATAAATTACTCAGCTTGTGCTCAATCGAGTAATTTTATAGCTCGATTTTTTAAGTCAAGCATAAGCTGAATAAATAATGATCGGCTCATAGTATGTGATATATATTTCGTATCGAAGGTTAAATTTCATATTAATCTGACCATCAAATTAACTTAAAGATCAATGTGAGATATATTTAAATTTAGAGGAGAATAAGATTCATTTAATCTTAAACTGAATGTTTAAATTTGTTTTTTAGATTGTATAGAAATCTTCGAGATTGATCGAACCATGAATTCTTTTTCGGTTTCTTATAAGGGTGAAAACGACATAAACACCAGGGAGAAATGTAAAACCGAAATACGGAGATAACAAACGAGTTTAATTCAAAGGGAATTGAAATACGGGTATCATAAACAAGAAATGAAAACTAAAAAATATATCTCAAAATAGAAATAGGGATCTTACTTAGAGACAAAGTCCAGAAAGTTGGTTAGTTATGCTGGAGTATCTACTCTAAAACGATTTTGAGCTAACTAAAGAACTTTTGAACGAAGACTATGTTTTGAAATTCATAAGTCTCTGCGGGATAAATATTGAAGATTTAGTATTGTAATTTAACAAAGGGATCACTCTTTATGAAAACTGGGTAATACGTCATGGAGGAGGTTGTGAGATAGGTGTTTTTAGTTGAAGTTGAATAATAATCTTCGTTATCAACATAGTCTATTTGAACTTGGCACTTCTCTTCTGTCTACCTCTTCTTCTGTCTCTTCTGTCTCTTCTTCTGTCTCTTCTTCTTCTGTCTCTTCTTCTTTCCTTTAGGACGAAGGCCTTTTCTCTATCAAGCTTTCCTATTCCCTTTTCCTTTTCTCTCTCAACCACTACACGATTTCCTCTTTTTCTGTCTCTTCTAATTTCTTCTGGGTCGAGGATGATTAGAAACCGTTTCCTTCTGCGGTCGTGCGCTCTTCGTCCGAGGCAGCTGCAGCAGGTGGACGGGTAGTTGGCTTGAGCGCCGAAAATCGGAAGCTCCGTCCGGAGTGGCTTGTTGCAGCAGGCTCCTCGAAGCTCAATTACACCTGTGGATGAGACGGAGAAGATATCTCGTACCTCAATTACTCCTGTAAATGAGACGGAGACGGAGAAGGTTCTTCCAGTACACCCGACTACTCCCACCCGATCGAAATTGATTCCAATGAGAGAAAGTGGGACACCTAAAGCGGGGGAGTTGTGCTAGGTCGCTGTGCAGCTGATTACTGCTGTCCTTCTCCCTACAGAGCCCGCTCCCCGTCCTGTTTGGTGAGAAGTGAAGACCATATTTCTTCTGAATGTTCCTCCGTGAGGAGTGGGGATAAGGGTGTGACTGCGGCATGGGAGCGGCGGTTGCCTCACGGTAAGGGTAGGGGTGGAAGCGTAAGGGACCATTCTGAAGGAAGTCCCCCTCCACGATGTCCACAGACCCATGGTTAGTGACCCGCAGGTCAACGGCTCCCGGGGAGGCCACACACGCCACGAAGTTCTGTCCGGTGCAACGTTCTAGAACGTACCTGGCCAACGGCTACCGCCAAATGTCCCGCTACGCCCGGTCTGGTAGGATAGAGTCGCGCAAACAGGGTGTTTGTCTGCTGAAGATGTGGTCTGTTTTAGTGACAGCGTTGCGGTAGGACCAGCTGCATGAGGGCGGATTCTTAAACCCAGTGAAAGGTGTCCTCTGCTATCGATTGGCCGACCGCTCGGCGAAGCCACCCAAGGGCAGACTAAAAGTGCAGCGGTTCATATCGGTTGCACTAAAAGACTAAAAGGACGGCCTCACCCACGGCCGCCTGGTTGAATAGGCAGCACTCTAAGATAGCGACCTACTAGAGTCCGAGGTCACAATATGGACCTTAGGAATAATACCACAAGCTTCCCGTAGCGATTGGATGTTGCACACCTAGGCTGAGCATTCGAATGGAATGCTCACAACCAGAAGAGCATGCCACCGCCGCGACCAGCCACCGAAGCCGGCAAAGAATGCCGGCCTACTGATGAGCTAAGCGTACCACCTAGAATGTCCTATGGCCACGGAGCAGAGGCAATTGGTGGAGAGGCTGTATGGCCTTTTGAACCTTTAGTGCCACCCCCTGAAGAGCGAAAGCCACGAATAGGTCGAGCTCTCTACCCCGGCGGCACTGCGGCAGCAGGGTCCGTTGGGTGGCTTACTCTCCTGCCTAGTCGTGCTGGGGGACAGCTCTCTGGGACCCGGAGTAGCGGCGAGTCGACCTAGGCGTTCTCCTGCTGCTAGTAGTCGGCCGCCGAGAAGATCGTGGCTACGTAGAACCTTAAGCAGGCTTTAGGCCCTGTCCGCTTCCCGACCAGGCAGAGGACTAACAGGAGATGCTGCCTTAAAGGGGGGCTGGGGCCGGCTGAGGTTGGCCGTCGAACTCCTCCTAAGCCGGAGCTTCCCAGCCGAGCTCCTCTTTAGCTGGTACTTCCTAGTCGAACTCCGCCTAAACTGGTGCTTACCAGGCCGCTAGCGGCCTTCCGCCCCACGTTGCCTGCCCTTAAGCTTAAGGAGACTTCATCTGCAACGTAATTTACAGTCTGGACTGCACCTCCCCCCGGCATCGTAGTAACGCCGTCCACCAAAAATAAGCCTCGGTTGTCCTTTTCTAAAAAAAGTACGAAGCTCCGAAAACGTAACCTTGGGCCTCGTTTTTCCTTTTCGGTTCTTCCGAATGGCGTTATTATAGAAGTGGACCCTCTTCACGCCGTCGAAATTAAGGTTCTAAACGAGTAGGGGGAGCTCGGTGCCCGGCTGGCTAACAGAGGAGTTCGTCACCTGGGTGAGCCAGAATAGGAACCTCAGTTGCCCAAGGCCAAAACCCGAGCTGAGCCCCCTAACAGACGTACGACTCTCCTCCCCGGATGGTCCGGGTGTACCTAGACCCGGTAACCAGCCCAAAGCCACCCCCGGAGAGAAATAGAGAATACGACCTAGAAAAGCCAAGAACCCGGGGGGACCAAGAAAAACGAAGGGCCCGGGCAGCCAACCACCTGATCCGTCACTCTCCTCACACTTCTGACGAGTGCGGTAAGAACCCGACCCGCAACCATGATTGAGAGATCCCGGATAGCTTGAAGCCGAAAGTTAAAGGTAGGGGTTGGAAAAGGACGGTAGATCACACCCGGGGAAGGCTAAACAAAAGGGGCAGCCGGGGTGACCAATAGGAGGTGGGAGCCCGGACTGCCTACGCT
>NC_033634.1:5137391-5142054 GCF_001540865.1 Ananas comosus | reverse complement strand
TTCTAATAATAAGTTGAAGTTGATTTTTGTGGATAGAGTGTTGGAGGAGGTACTGCATAATGGGTCAAAAGTATTTCTCACTAGGGAAACAATTTAATGTTATGATTTAGAAGTTATAAATAGGGCGTCTCTGAATACTTAAAGTTTTGTATCAGAAGCAAGTTTTCAAGAAATCAATCGAGTTTTAGCAAAATCTCATCTATGAGGTCGTATTGATTGGTTGAAAGACCTGAAACAGAGATTCATTCTAGGGATAAAGATAAAACTCTATATAAAAAATCAAAAGTAAAGAACAAATACTATGGGCATAAAGTTAAGGGAAACTTAATTTGAGCAAACAATAGAGGCATAAAGCCAAAATGTAAAGAGGGACCACAAATACAGCAAAAGTGGGAATATTCTTTGGCTTTTTCTTAAGTACCAAGCTAGTTAGAGCTTCTAAAGATATGTTAGATTTTTTGTTTAAATTTGTAAGTCAAATTCTAATTTACTTAGAATAAGAGGAGATTTAAATTTATATAGAGTGTAACTAGAAATTCAATTAAACTACCAGTCTAATTATACTTTAAATTGGAAGCTATGCTTTATATATAGTGTATGATACTCGGCTAGTAATAAATAAGTCGAATACGAACTGAATTTTTTAGCTCGATATTTTAATGAGCTAACTCGTGTTCGACTCATTAAATAAATGAACAAATACGAGTCAGTTCTAACATGAGTTCCTAACTCACCGGTGCTCTAATTAAAACGAGAAAACAGAATTAATTAATTCAACCCAAGATGTTTTTTTTTTAATTTTCATTTTAAGGTAAACCCAAGGACAGTGTTTGGTTCGGGAACAAAAAGCAAATAAGCTCTTATTCCCCCCCTTTATTCCCAACCGTCGTGTTTGCTATCTGAGAACAGTAGTTCTCATATTTCTGGAATAAGCTGGTATAAGTTTGGAACTGCTGTTCCACCCTTTTTCTGGGAACAAGCTTTGTTCCCAGCTGAAAATAAGATTAATTAAAGTCTAATTTAATTTTAATTATGGAATTAAATTAGTAATTAATCTAATTAATATATTTAAATTATTATTTATTATTTAAATAATAAAATAATTAATTAATTTATCATTTATAATTAATTATTAATAATTTAGTGTATTTATTCATAAACTAATATTTATTTATTGATTAACCATTAATATTTTTATTAATCTAATTAATTATTTTACTTGTTATCTAGCTAAAATAATTTACTAACTAAGTAAAAAGTTAAATTATTTTTTATAATTAATTAATTACTTAATTAATATATTTTTATTATCTTATACAATATTTATAGCTAATAAATTTATTAATTTATTAAATTATTTTTAAGTAATATTTTGATGTTAATTAATTAGATAAAATAATTTTAATTTAAAATTATAATTCTTATTCCTCTTGTTCTAATCTAACCATTCAAACACTATTTATCTTATTCTTAGAAACAATTCAATTTTCATCCAAATGCAAAATTTGTTTAATTTTTATCTATATCTGAACTTACATCTATCTCTGAAATAGACCGTTTTTATTTATGCCGAAACCAAAGGCAGGCACGCAGCTACCGTGTATTGTGGGTGTTGCGTGATAAAGAGCCGAGCATTGGGTCCCACCACACCAACGCGTTTTTCGGAAATTTATACTCTACCTTCAATATTACAATAAAATTTTGGATATAAATCAGTGACCGAATTATATAATTTTTATACATATATATTTTTGCACTAATTTTTTTTGGATTTATTTTCCGTGTTTTGTTTTAACAAGATAGCAGAAATAGTTATTGTATGAAGTTTTTCTTTTAAAAAAGCAGCAACTGTTTTTGTCGTTAAAATTTGTTAGATTCTTAACATAGAAAAATTGAAAATTTCAAATTAGAGCTTGCTGTGAAAACTTACAAACTTACTTCAACCAAATTTATTTTTACTAAGCAAAATCTGGTCATTGATTTTTGAAGAATCTATTTCAAAAGTTACATGTAACGCACTTGGATTTACAAATAAGTATTGCTACAAATCTTGAGGGTATTTGTTTCACTAAAAATGCAGAGAAATAAAGTGATTTTTTTAAAAATGTATAATTCCGTTGTTTGGTTCACCGTATCTTTACTCTGGTTGAAACTTAAACTCTCCAAAATAGTATAATTGATTTCGCCCCCACCTCATACTAAAGTCCATTCTAAAGTCAATTATAAGTAAAAAAAAAAATAAACGAAATATTAATTTATCTCTCACGCATCCTTTTTTTACGTTATTCATTTTATGCCAAACAAATAATCAAATTGAAAGAACTTCACTAACACAAATATATAAAGAAACAACAGAAGAATTTTTCTTTTTACTTAAACTTAAGTTCATCCAAAAATTTACTTTAATCTAAATTTTATCTTTGGCGAAATAAACAGAGCCGTGCGAAGAACCAGCTTTATGAACACAATTTAAAGTGCCATTTAAGTACTTCAATACGCCAATAAAATTGTGTTACGCCCCACCTCACTAAAGTTTAGTTCTTTCCAAGTAGTAATACCTAGTCATTATGTTGTACACTTGTACTTGAAAAATAATAATAATTGGGTAAAGTAGGTGTTCTTACGGAGGGGAAGAACGTTATAGTACAGTGCGATAACCCTCCACGCCCCGCGGGATATGCAGAAGTTAGGTGTGCGACATGGTATATGCCACAGCACTCGGCAGATTTGAGACGATCTAGAGGGGGAAGGAGGCGAGGCGGACAAACGAATCGTGAGAAATGAAGTACACAACACGTAACCCTCTCATGAAAACTCAAATTTTAATATATCTATTGATTTGTTGGGATTAGGTTGTTACTCTGGTCCTTATGGATGTAATAAAATATTAAATCCAACATTAGAAAACACCTACATTAAGGAGGGGTCTGATTTTCCAGAAAACATTTTAAAAAATAACTTTCTAATTAAAAATAATATTTTCGTCCGTTTAGATTTTTTAAAAAATAATTTTTCTAAAAATTTTTTCTCAGATTTCATTAAAAGAGTCTCCTTTTTTCAGTTTTCTGTTTTTTTATTTGAAAAATAAAAATTATGAAAATAATTTTTTGAATTTAAAAAATTTTTGTTGGAAAAATAGTTTTTTACACTTTTCCGACGAACCTAGCACACCCTTAAAATCTATTTGAATTTAATTGTACTCAAATACGTATATAAAAATTAGATTTTAGTAAGTTTTTGAAATTTTTTTCATGTGAAATATTGTAGCAACCTGTAGACTTAAATTTATTAATTATATATTTAAATCAATTTTTATTCTTGCACAAAATTCTCCATTGGGTTATATATTTCATCGCCCTTATTCAAATATTTTTATTGTATGATCATATTAAGATAAACTTCAAATTCGATACTATCGAAAAATTTTATTTTAAGGACTTAATTACTTTAGGATTAATCAGACCAACAGTTCCTAAACTTTACTCTTTTTTTTTTTGTTCAGTTTATAGTCCCTAATCTTTTTTTTTTAACTATTATGTCCCTAACTTTCATAATTGGGTTCATATCGATTATGATCATGATTCATCGATCGACGCCGGTTAATCTTGGCACAGACTTTTCTAAGTTTTAAGAAGCACTTGATTCCACGTTTGAATGCAAAATAAAAGTTTTTGAATGCAAAATAAAATAGTATGAATGATATAGCCTAAATTATTTTTTATATAAAAAGTTTGCTCGACTTAAATCATTTTTAGCATGATTTATAAAATTAAAGGAATTTCAGGTATAAATATCATTTTTTGTCCTAAAAAAGTGGCTCTTTTATAAGTAATATAAAAGAAAATTTTTTATAGCCAGATGCCGAGATCTAAAATTTAATTTATCTAAATATTCAATTGGAAATAATTTTTTTTTACTATCTTATGCAAATATAATAAAATTATTAAATTATAAATATTCATTAATAATTTATTTAAAAATTATACATTACATATCAATCATGTCTTATCTTAATTATTTTGAAAAAAATATTTTTTATTTTTTTAAATATGTGACGTGCATTGCACGTGCACTCTACTAGTATATATATAGAGAGTAAGTCTCCTGTACTTTCGAAAGTACGGCGACCTCCGTGCTTGTAAGTTGTTTTCGATGATAGGAAATCCGATTCGGCGATCGGTTCCGTTAAGTATAATTTACCCTATTGGAACTATTTAGAAACCAAATTTTATAATTTTTTGACATCATTTACTAAGCGATCAAAAGGTCTTAAAAATGACTATTTTAACGGCCGATGTGACACGTTTTTAAGTTCAACGGTGTAGAAGTATCCAAATTAGATGAAAATTTAATAAAAAATTCTACTTAACATCAATAGCAAGTCCAATACTTCCGATTTGAAATTTGAGTTTTTTATCATTATTTTTTATGAGATTTTTATTTTCAGCCGTTCATTTTAAGGCTACTCGTTTACTATACAAATGAAGTCAAAAAATTATGAAATTTGGTTTCTAGGTAGTTCTAATAGCGTAGATCATTTCTAATGGAACTGATCGCCGAATCGGATGTCCCATTATGGAAAACAACTTATAAGTACGGAGGCTTTCGTACTTTCGAAAGCATAGGAGCCTAGCGCTCTCTCTCTCTCTCTCTCTCTCTCTCT